>NW_027101319.1:85000-102500 GCF_029633855.1 Hoplias malabaricus
TGCTAGGCTGTGGCAAATAAAAGTGTTCCAGGTAGTTGTTAGGTGGTTGTTATGGTATTCAGCGCTTGTTGCTAGGGTTTTTTTATTTATGGTGACCCAGGTAATTTGCTAGTTAATAGTTACAGCATATCTGGTGGTTGCTGAAGTGTCATGTGGTTGCTATGGTGTGTCACATTTATAATTTATGTTTAATACACAACATATTAAATATGAGTTTTATGTTTTTATATCAAATCTCTACAAAGTGCTTATGAACGAGGGTGCCGAAAAAATTCTCATTTTGTGATGTATTTGTTGTTGTGGAGTGTTGCGTCGCTGTCACATCGCCAGGGTCTTGGGGTTGTGGGTTCAAAACCCACCTCGGGTCACTGTCAGTGAGGAGTGTGAGGTGGTGTGTTCTCCCTGTGCCTGCATGGGTTTCCTCCCACTGTCCAAACAATGTTCAGGAAGTGTCCATAAGCGTGAGTGTGTGATGCTCTGTGATGGGCTGGAGCCCTGTGCCCCATGATCCTGGGTGTGTTCCTGCCTAGTGCCCCATGATCCTGGATATGTTCTGGACCCCTGAATGAATGAATGAGTGAATGCATTTTTCTTTTTTGGAGAAATACAGTGTTTATTGGTGGATGCTGTTTGTTTTTCATACACGGCTACATTACAGTTCTGGCTGTGGTCTTTGTTGACGTCCGTCTCTTTGCTGCTGTGCAGAGGAGAATGTGTTTTTCTGCAGTTTGTCTGAACTCACGTTGTCTAAACTTTCTCTGCAGCTCTTTGAAATGGACACGGTGTAGATCAAAGGGTCAATAAATCATTCTTCACGTCTATATTTAAACACGCCTCTGTTCCTTCAAGCTGCGTGCGCTCCTTATTCCATATGTAGCAGGTCAGAGATACAGCTCCGTGGTCTTTTCAGGCTGCAGTCTGAGGAGATGCTGAGGGTTTATTATAGTCCTCAAGTTAATAACAAACTAACAGTCACAGCGATGAGATGCGTGGCTCCACAGGGGGTTTAGGCCTCTTGTAGCGTGTAGACGGGTCCTGTGCTAAACCGCTTTGTTAATCAAAGGATAACAGGTTTGGGCTTTTTTTCTTTCTTTTTCCATTCATTCCTATCACAGGGAAATCTAGATCCAGACCCGGAATTCTTAACAGAGGAATGACACAGTTGTTATTGTAGCTGGTCATAGTGAAAGAGAAGACTTTACAGAGCCAAGGCTTACAGAGGATACTGCGCGAGAGAGAGAGAGAGAGAGAGAGAGAGAGAGAGAGAGAGAGAGAGTTCAAGCCTGTGCTGAATGGGAAATACTGAACAACGGCTGGATGGGTGACCTTTGACCTCTTTTGGTCACACGACAAGTCAGTGCTTATTATTAGAGCGGGAGTGACTCAGCGAGAGAGAGAGAGAGAGAGAGAGAGAGTGAGTGAGTCATTCTTCATCACCGCTGAGTAAGACTCCTGTAGTAGATGTTTATCAGTTCAGGTCTAAAAGCTCTTTACTGGAAATCGCATCGTGGACTCATCACACCGCTCAGCCACAACATTATGAGCACATTGTAGTTCTACAATTACAGGCAGCAGTCTGTCTGTTGCACTGTATACTTTGCTGGCCCCTCACCCTGGTGGTCCCCCTTCAATGATCACCCGCAGGGGACCACCACAGAGCAGGTGTGATTTGGCTGGTGACTCATTCTCAGCTGCCGCAGTGACACTGACGTGGTGGTGATCAGTTTGTGTTTGTGTTTGTGCTGTGGTGCGAGTGGATCAGACACAGCAGGGCTGCTGGAGGTGTTAAACCCTCAGTGTCACTGCTGGACTGAGAATAGTCCACCACCCTAAAACACCCAGCCGGCAGCGTCCTGTGGGCAGTGTGCTGTGCAGCAACAGATGAGCTACTGTCTCTGACTTTACATCTCCAACAAGGTGGATCAGCGAGGTAGGTTTGTCTAACAGAGCGGACACTTAGGGGACACAGTGAGGGCTTTAAAAACCCTAGCAGAACTGCTGTGTACATTTAACAGAAAGTGAGGCAGAAATCTCAACAGCGGTCTGTAATTTGTTTTCAGTATTTTAGTATTCACTATACATTTTCCACAGGTGTGAGTGACTGGGTGAGTGACTGTGTGACTCTGTGAGTGACTGGGTGAGTGTGTGAAATTGTCCACAGACGTGAGTGGGATTGTGTGACTGTGTGAGTGACTGGGTGAGTGTGTAATTGTCTACAGGTGTGACTGTGTGAGTGACTGGGTGAGTGTGTGACTGTGTGAGTGACTGGGTGAGTGTGTAATTGTCCACAGGTGTGAGTATGTGAGTGACTGGGTGAGTGTGTAATTGTCTACAGGTGTGACTGTGTGAGTGACTGGGTGAGTGTGTGACTGTGTGAGTGACTGGGTGAGTGTGTAATTGTCTACAGGTGTGACTGTGTGAGTGACTGGGTGAGTGTGTAATTGTCTACAGGTGTGAGTGTGTGGGTGACTGGGTGAGTGTGTAATTGTCTACAGGTGTGACTGTGTGAGTGACTGGGTGAGTGTGTAATTGTCTACAGGTGTGACTGTGTGAGTGACTGGGTGAGTGTGTAATTGTCTACAGGTGTGACTGTGTGAGTGACTGGGTGAGTGTGTGACTGTGTGAGTGACTGGGTGAGTGTGTAATTGTCTACAGGTGTGACTGTGTGAGTGACTGGGTGAGTGTGTAATTGTCTACAGGTGTGAGTGTGTGGGTGACTGGGTGAGTGTGTAATTGTCTACAGGTGTGACTGTGTGAGTGTGTAATTGTCTACAGGTGTGACTGTGTGAGTGACTGGGTGAGTGTGTAATTGTCTACAGGTGTGACTGTGTGAGTGACTGGGTGTGTGTGTAATTGTCTACAGGTGTGACTGTGTGAGTGACTGGGTGTGTGTGTAATTGTCCACAGGTGTGACTGTGTGAGTGACTGGGGGAGTGTGAAATTGTCAGCAGACGTGAGTGTGATTGTGTGACTGTGTGAGTGACTGGGTGAGTGTGTAATTGTCTACAGGTGTGACTGTGTGAGTGACTGGGTGAGTATGTGAAATTGTCCACAGGTGTGACTGGGTGAGTGTGTAATTGTCCACAGGTGTGACTGTGTGAGTGACTGGGTGAGTGTGTAATTGTCCACAGGTGTGACTGTGTGAGTGACTGGGTGAGTGTGTAATTGTCCACAGGTGTGACTGTGTGAGTGACTGGGTGAGTGTGTAATTGTCCACAGGTGTGACTGTGTGAGTGACTGGGTGAGTGTGTAATTGTCTACAGGTGTGACTGTGTGAGTGACTGGGTGAGTGTGTAATTGTCCACAGGTGTGACTGTGTGAGTGACTGGGTGAGTGTGTAATTGTCCACAGGTGTGACTGTGTGAGTGACTGGGTGAGTGTGTAATTGTCTACAGGTGTGACTGTGTGAGTGACTGGGTGAGTGTGTAATTGTCTACAGGTGTGACTGTGTGAGTGACTGGGTGAGTGTGTGACTGTGTGAGTGACTGGGTGAGTGTGTAATTGTCTACAGGTGTGACTGTGTGAGTGACTGGGTGAGTGTGTAATTGTCTACAGGTGTGACTGTGTGAGTGACTGGGTGTGTGTGTAATTGTCTACAGGTGTGACTGTGTGAGTGACTGGGTGTGTGTGTAATTGTCCACAGGTGTGACTGTGTGAGTGACTGGGGGAGTGTGAAATTGTCAGCAGACGTGAGTGTGATTGTGTGACTGTGTGAGTGACTGGGTGAGTGTGTAATTGTCTACAGGTGTGACTGTGTGAGTGACTGGGTGAGTGTGTAATTGTCCACAGGTCTGACTGTGTGAGTGACTGGGTGAGTGTGTGAAATTGTCCACAGATGTATGTGAGTGACTGGGGGAGTGTGAAATTGTCAGCAGAGGTGAGTGTGATTGTGTGACTGTGTGAGTGACTGGGTGAATGTGTGATACTCTGTGGTGTCCTGGAGCCTTGTTCAGGGTGTTTCTGCTGTTTCTCAATGTTGTCAGGGAGGTTCTGGATCCCACACAGGGCACTTACAGGCAATGAATGAATGAATGATGGAAACATGTCCACACTGACTTTAGCCATCTCCATTCTCTTAATGAGACTTGCTTTCAGCTTAATCCCAAGCATTCCAGCATCACATCCTTTCAGACCCATAGTGCTGAGCGGTCTTCTCACAGAGAGTAGCTGAAAGCGTTAAATATACTTTACCCGAAAGGGCCATTTGTTTTACTTCTCTACAACTCAGTACTGTGGGGGGCTTAATACTCTTCTAGTGGGCTTTTGGTGTTTGCTACTGGACTTGTGCAGCTGGTGCAGAGCATCTTTTTTTCATTCCATGTACCTCTGTGGAAATGAAACAAACTTCAGGAAATTCAGTAGGTTTTGGACAAACGTTTGGACATCTATAGTGTCACATTATCTGGGGGTCTCTCTCCCTCTGTCTGCACGACTGCACCCATCCCCAGTCCAAAGGTGGTGCGAGACTGTTGTACACCACCCCCCGGATGGTCACATTAGGCTCATGTTAAGCTGCTCCAAAGCATCCCATATTTATTTATGCTTTTCTCTGGAGTTTGTACAAACCAGAGGTAGCTGAATTCTCTCATTATGTGACTGTGTGAGAGAAAGAGTGTGAAAGATGACCCGGGGGTCTCTGTCTCTGTCAGGATAACTGCTGCCCCCCCAAGCCAGAGGTGATGAGAGACTGTTTTATAGCTTATGGTTTGAATAGCTGAGAAGTGCTTTGCCTTGAGCTCATATTGCAGCGATTTTCTCTCCGCGGTCATTTTCGCCGCCGTATTCTTTCCATTCGCTCTTAAGTAGAGGGGCATGACTCAGCACTTTCTGGTTTCCTGCCTCTTTAAGTTCTGCTGTGGTACAAAAAAAGGGGGAAAAGAGGGAAAGGGCCTGCATTTCTGCCATGCTTGAGGTTATTGAGTGTGCGAAAGCTCCCTCCGTTGGCGAGCTGTGGAACTGCAACCAGCTCCATGTGTCTGAGCATGTCCGGACAGCTCTTATACGAGATCTCACCTACTTTATGGTGCATGAAATGAAAGGGGATGCTCTGGAGCAGCTGCACAGGAGTCTGAGTTCACTGTGCCCAGTGCAGAGTGAGAGCTGGAGCAGTGAACAGTAGTAGAGTGACTCTTATAGGTTTGGTTTGCTGTAGTCTCAGCCACAGACGCCCCGCCCACAAGTTGACAGAGAGTCTGATGCTTTCGGTGCGTGAAGTTGGCCTCACTGTCGGGATTCAGCCAGTTGCATTGTGATTGGCTATCTGCCTCTGTCTACACTCCATGCCAAAATAGCAGACTTGTGATTGGTCCTGGCGATTTGGGACTAGGTTTGATGTAAAATATCAGTTCTCTGCATCAAAACAAAAGGTTTGCTTTAGAGTTGTATGTTTAAAATATTCTCATGAATATTTGAGTTTGATAAACAGACTGCTACCACATGAAGTCATTTGTGGGCAGCACATAACCATGACGTGTACACATCTGTGGTAAGTCATGTCCCATGTATGGGCTGCTCATATATTTATCTTGTTTAAAGCCGGTGGACAAAGAAATATTCTTTCATTAATTTATTGTCTGCAAGCGCTTATCCAGTTCAGGGTCACGGTGGGTCAGGAGCCCATCCGGAATCACTGGGCACAAGGAACACACCCTGGAGGGGGCGCCAGTCCTTCACGCGGCGACACACACTCACACCTATGGACACTTTTGAGTCGCCAATCCATCAATTAATGATATTACACTAACTTCAAGTGGAGCTGCCACACAGCTCCAGGGTCAGTCTCGGGGTGCTGGGTTCAACCCTCTCCTTGGGTCACTGTCTGTGAGACGTTTGCTGTGTTCTCACTGTGTCTGTATGGGTCCACACTGTAAAAACAAGAAAGAAACCTTGTAAAATGAACATGTAATGTGGCGACTGAGATATAGCCATACTGCGAATAAGCGTCCTTTATTTATTCTGCTCTTAAAAGGAGGTGTTGCCAGAAGGAGCAACAAAAAAAATATGCATTATCTGGGTGCCACACTCCAGCCCTCGAACACAGGCCGATACACACACACACACACACACACACACACACACACACACAAATACAAAATATAATCGCCCAATGCAACCCAGAATTAAAAAGCCTCCAAAAAGAGAGAAAAAAACCCAAGAAACTCTGGAAATCACAACAAATATGGAGCTGCTAGGCATGCTGGGAGCTCCCACTTGAGTCTTAGCTCCTCCCAATCCTTGGCCACTTGTACCTCAAGTGATAAAATGTATTTTTTACAAAGATGTAAAAATGAATGTTTTGACTGTTACAGAAACTGTATTCAAATTTTTTAGACTTTACAGTCTTTTACTGCCATGGTTTTCACCGTAAAATTATATTTTACAGTTCAGGTTCCTCCTACAGTCCACAAACATGTTGTGAAATTGCCCACAGGTGTGTGTGTGTGTGTGATGCCCTGTGATGAACTGGCCCTAGGTCCATGAATGAATGAATGAATGCTTGAAGGAATGAACATTTCCTTCCATGATCTCTAAAGCTCAATCGTGAACTGTAAAATCACCTGGAACTATTCCCTAAATCACATTCAGCTCCAACCAAACCAACACAAACCCTGCCTTGCTTTCGGGTCTGAATCAAAATGTCATTAGAGGGAGGCCCCAGTCCAGTCACATTTGCTCGGGCAGATGGCTCCACAGATTGATCTGAATGAATTGTTTTCTGGATGAAAGGAAAGCTCTGCTATCAGACACTCCATATTTTTGTTCATAATCAGAACCTGCCAGACACATAAGGTCGGATAATTAATAACCAGCTCCAATAATGAACCCAGTTCTGTACCAGACACTGATGCATTCAGAGGCTTTCACTGCTCCAGCTGCCAAGGGTAGCCTCACTCTCGCATAATAATGATCCGTGTCCATGATCCGATTGCTTCTTTGGTATTGTTTGGCTCTTTTAATAAAACATTACATAGAAATGATCTCAATATAATGGCTGAAAATCTTGCGCGTTACGCAGTGCATTGTGTAGTGAGATAATATTACACTAGAACAGTACACTTCTAGAGAACACAGAGATAACCAATGTGTTGTTGCTAGGTCATTTCTATGGTATTCCAGACAGTTGCTATGTGGTTGTCATGGTATACCGGGTGGCTGTTTATAGATGGTTGCTATGGTATTCATGATAGTTGCTAGAAAGAGAGAGAGAGAGATAGTAATGGAGTGAATCAGCGAGTTTCTATTTCTCTCTTATCAGGAGTCATTAGGTTTGTGTGTGCATGCATGCGTGCGTGCGTGCGCGCGTGTGTGTGTGTGTGTGTGTGTGTGTGTGTGTGTGTGTGTGTGTGAAACAGAGATCATGAAGGCAGGCTTTAATTGCGCTCTTGCAGGAAGCATAAGTAATTAGACACAGGAAGCAGAGAGAGTGAACTCGGCATGAAGCTTTTCAACCCTCAGCTTAAACCTCACACTAACCTCAGCACAAACAGAGAGGGTGAGATCAATCAATAGATAGATAGATAGATACATAGATAGATCTCCAACTGCTGACATAATGATGAATTAGAAAAGTGATAGATATGTTGCTTAATGCCAGGAATCCACTGAGAAAGGTATAACACCCCCCCAACACACACACACACCCCAACACACACACACCGCATTGGGCTGTGGGGCAGTGAAGCTGTGTTCCCTGGGGTGATGTGGCTTGATCCAATCCGTCTGGGACAAGTTAGAGTGGTGCTTGTGGTCCTGAACCTATCATCCAATAGCAGAACTTACATCACTAATGTGGCTGAGTGCCATCAGATCCTCACAGCAGTGTTCTGGTTTGTAGTGTAAAGCCTTGCCAGAGGAACAGACGTGATCCCTGGTGTTTCTGGTCAGTTTCTGGAGTGTGTGGAAAGTAATGGCTGTAATTGCTGGTTATCTGTTTGCAATTCTTAGCTGGTGATTTATCTGGCGGAGGTGGCCCTTACAGGTCACGAGCGGTTAGTGGTCACTAATTACAGAGAATCACACGGAGACTGGAATAACGACGAGACGCTCTGAGACACAGGAACGTTTTTATCCTGGAGGAGGAACAAATAGTTTACTCAGAAGCTGAAGGACGCTTCTCAGAACAGAAGTCTCAGTGATATTTATTTAGTAAAAGAGCAGATAATGCCAGATTACTGGAGTGAGGTTCCTCAGGGGCGTGTATTAAGCCCAATTCCAGATGAATTTGAACAGCTAATAAAATGTGAATAAAATTACCACAGGAAAATATGATTTCTCATGAGTTTCTCATCCTCTAAAGTTCTTCAGGGAGAACAAAAAGGAGGCGGAAATACTGGCTATTAAATGTCTACCTCTTAAATCCAGTCCCTTTATCTAATGTTTCTAATTAACAGAGTTTGATTAAGAATATTGTAGGATTATTCTTCTTTTAAAAAAGTCTAATTATTGCCTAAGATCATGAATTTTATTTGTCTTTGTAGAACACACTAGTCCTGTTTGAACAAGGATGGGGCATGCAAGCATTACATTTATACAGCGCAGCTGTTTACAACAGAGTCACTAATGCTGAAATGTCTTATTTTAACTAAATGTATTCATCACTGCTTTTTTTCCTCGTACTGTTCCATCTCTTGTGGAGCTGGGAGTCTGTAATCCCAGTTTAACTTGCTCTCTTATTTGAATCAGCGATATGAGAGTCCCAGCGAGGCTAACTTTAGAACTGGTGTTTACAGTGTGTGCAGCCCAGCTGTTAGCATAGCGCTAATCACACTGGCTGCTGGCCTTCATTTGGTCCCACTTTGGAGTTCTTGGCTGAACCTTCCCTTTAATTTAACTCTCAGGTGTCAGAACAAATTTGGGCAGTGTGTATTTGAGTGTGAAGCAGTGGTTTAAGGAGGAATGGGTGGACTGCAATAGGTTTTGGATGGGTTTCTTGTCCTTGGCTGCGGTTGGATTATAATCTCTGTGTTTGTTTACAAATATGTTACTCAGCTTTTCAGCCAGAACCAGCAGTTATCTCTCAGCGATCTGCTTCCAGCGAAACACAGGGAGGAGGGCTGCCAGAAATCGTAACAGGGATCAACACTTCCACAACAAACAACTTTATATAGCTGAAAATATGACATTTTGGCCCCATTTTATGACCCAAAAAGGGGAAAAAAAACATTATCACACTGACTTAAAGTTATTTATACCAGTGAACATTACGTTACTTGGAATTTTGGAATTACTGGAATGTTGCAAGTTTATTTTACCCCTTTTATTTTCTCTCTCTCTCTCTCTCTCTCTCTCTCTCTCTCTCTCTCTCTCTCTCTCTCTCTCTCTTCTTTCTGAAGTATAAGGATAACTCTTCTTTTGACAGGAGCAGTTTGATTTTATAATTTATTTAAAATATAAAATGGGAGTGTGGTGGAATGAAGATCTAAGTTTCCATCTGTTAAATGTAGATGCCTTTAATCTTATAGAGTTCAGGCTATTGATTTTCATTTTGGTCCAAAAAAGAATTTAATGCTTCTCGGTTGTTGGACAAAGTTAATGGGAGACTTTTTTTTCTGTAGAGCAAGGCTTTTTATTTACTGGCCTGTGTGTGTGTGTGTGTGTGTGTGTGTGTGTGTGTGTGTGTGCGTATTTATGCATTGGACAGCCTCCCAGCATTTACTGTTTGGCACATTTTCAAGGGAATCTGCTGTGGTCCCCATCTTCCGCAGGGTTTTCTTGCTTTCCGTTGGCATTTTCCGACCGAGCGGAGGCCTGCAACTGTAGTCGTTTTATTTATTTATTTATTGTGCGCTCTTTGGGGATGTGCTGTGTTTGCCCTGTGACTGGCAGAGGTTTTTCTATAAGGAGATTGAGAGCCTGCTCCAGACGAGAGGCTGACAGCGCCACAGGAAAGAGGAAAGAGAAAAGGAGGAAATTAAAACAAACAGTTTGAAGACGTGACATGTTGCTGAAAAGCAGGTTGGATGTAAAGATAGCTTCCATATGTGACCAAAAGGAGGAGCTACCACTGGAGCTCCATTCCAAACCAACTCCTCTGGTTTGGGGCAAATGTATCAGCATCAGCCTCAAAATAGAGCAACCCAACATTTCTCCAAATTAATGTTCACATTATGATCCAGTAAATATTATTATACTCGGAGTAAAACCATCTCCTCCACATAAATAAAACAAACAACATGCTCCAGAAAACAAACATTATCATGATCCTACAAACATTATTATACTCCAAAGAAAAAACACCATCTCCTCCCAATAAACAAACACCACTGTCCAACAAACACTGTTATACTCCAAATAAACAAACAACACTGTCCAACAAACACTGTTATACTCCAAATAAACAAACAACACTGTCCAACAAACACTGTTATACTCCAAATAAACAAACAACATTCTGTTAAAAACACACATCATCATGATGCAACAAACACCATCTTTTCCACATAAACAAACATCAATGTCCAACAAATACTATCATGTCCTGACAAACAAGCCACATTCTGTAAAAAACTAACAAAGAATCAAACATTATCATGATCCAACAAACATCATTATACTCCAACAAACATCATCTCCTCCAAATAAACAAACACCACTGTCCAACAAACACTGCTTTACTCCAAATAAACAAACACCACTGTCCAACAAACACTGTTATACTCCAAATAAACAAACACCACTGTCCAACAAACACTGCTATACTCCAAATAAACAAACACCACTGTCCAACAAACATTATTATACTCCAAATAAACAAACACCACTGTCCAACAAACACTGCTATACTCAAAATAAACACACAACATTCTGTTAAAAACAAACATCATCATGATGCCAGACACACTATCATACGTCAACAAACATTTTCCATTAAACAAACATTATCACCATCCAACAAACAGCATGATTTTCTAACAAACACCAACATTAAAAATTACCAAATCCAACATTTTTCAACAATTGCCTAAATTTTCCAGTTAACAACTACCATCATCCTCCAAACTACAACTTTCTGTAACAAACAAACACCAGCATTCTCTCTCTCTCTCTCTCTCATCATTTTCTATAAAAACAAAGCCCACCACAGCTGGTTCTCTTAAAACAGAGCCGACTACTGTAAGCGAGGCTGAACCTAAGGCTTATGTTGTGGTATTATTGTTGGACACAATGTTGTGTAATATTTGCTCAGGGCTTCAGAGAGCATTTCATCATCCTCCATTGATTTTATGGGTTTAGTTTGCCTTGGGGATTTGGCAGTGAGGAGAGTTTAATTACTCCACAGTTCAGCTGGGTCACAGGAAGTGTGTGTGTCCTAGTGTCTGGTCTTGTTTGTTAGGGTTTTGGAGAGTGTTGTGACGCGAGGTTTAACTTTAGTGTGGTCACCTGATTCCTTGCCTAGTGAAGTTTGCAGATGTTTCAATTTATTGAACTCTGCAGATAATCTATGGACAGGCGCTGCACGTTTCAGACAGGCTTTGAGCTTCTGGGAGAAGATTTCCATCTGTTAAGTGTATATTCCTTTGATCTTTCTGAGTTCCAACTATTAGCTCCTGCAAATTAGAGGCATGTTTCTACCACTGGCCTTTAAACTTCTTTATGCTCTTCATTGTCAATGCGAGGTAAATAGTAGCTGTGCTAGTTGTTCAATATTTCTGTGCAACTTTTGTTTTTGTAGTGCAGTGTATACAAAATGTAATATTCACAAATCAGCCAGAAGATTAAAACCAATGACTAGTGAAGTGAATAACATTAATTATATTGATATAGTGGCAACTGTGGAAGGGTGAGGTGTATCAAGGCGCATGTGAACAGTCAGTTCTTTAAATTGGTTTCTTGAATGCCAGAAAATGGGAAAGCAGAGGATTTCATGTTGTCTTTCCTCAGGCCACGGATACCAAAATTCATGGATTTTGGGATCGTCAGAGGGTCTTGGAATCAATTACATCTGTGTATCAATTACAGGTTTTACTCATAAATTACATGAGTACTTACTACATAATTACATGTTATGCCAGAAGTATAAAAACTGAAATTGAAGATAAATTTACACGGGCTGTAGTTATGCTGTTGTATATACAATTATGTAATTATTATATACAGTGAATAAAACTGGGACTTATTCAATTCTTTGGTTACATCCCAGATTGAAAACTTCAAGAATTCACAATCTGTGTAAAACTCACAAAATGGCATTTTTCTGATTAAACATCAGTGAATGTTGATAAAATGCTAAATGAAACCAGAAATTTGACACCTTGCCAAATGTAGAAAACAGTCTGAAAAAACTCCAAAGGTTTCTGCATGACAGCAGTAGTTTCTAAACAGTGGAAAGCCAACTGCCGGATGCTGAAGTATACCATCAACCTTCAGCAACATCAGCCTTCCACATTACAGTCAACAACTGTAATTAACTTTATATATTTCCACAGCGTAATGAACTCAGGTCACAGTTCCACTCGGGTTACAATTAGTTTCAGCTTTGTTCACTGACCGAACACAAAGTTCACAAATATTGCCATGCCGTTAACCTTCAGCAGCACTTTATTATCTACATCCTTCACTGAGACGTTAAAGGTAGTCATAAAGGGAGACCTCCATCTTGTGGAGACTTACAAACACTTGTGCTCAATTTCTAAGAGATTAATTCAGCCGCCTTATGGTTACAGCAGCTGCTGCAGCAGTCCGTGAGACTAAGGTCAATTCAGAGGCTGATCTAGAGGAGTGTAAAGCCCCTCAGCACTGGGCTGTGCAACAATGGAACTGTTCATTTTGTGTGTGTGTGATCAAGTACCAATCATAACACAAGAATACCGGGCTTCACACACTTTATGTAGCTGAGTGCCATCAAATCCTCACAGTAACATCTAGAGTAAAGCCTTCCGGAAGGGAAGCGACTGTTACTGCAGCAAAGAGGAAAATCCCGATTAAGTGTGTGTGTGTGCTTGGGGGGTGACTGTGCTGGGAGAAACACTTCTTGAATTATTCACTTAATTCAATTAATTCCTCTATTAAAGATACAGACAGCTTCACAGTGCCCAACAACACCATTAAGAGCTTTATCTGCTCTAATTTAACATAGCAGTTAATTCATTATGAGCTTTTTAGCCTCTGTTTACCATTTTAAAATCTGACGTATATGTCCAAAAGTTTGTAGACACGCCTTTTAATAAGCAACAAACACATTATGTTGTGGTATTCTGTTCCTCCAACATTTAGTCTGAAATGAAGGGCATTAATGAGATTAAAGAGTTTCTGTAGTAACTCTCTCCTCTACATTCGACTGTGGAACATTTCTGTCAGAAGTTAATGGCACTCAGCCACATTAATTGTACTGATGTTAGATGATCCTTTCTGGATCCCAAACACCACTCCAACCCATCCCAGAAGTATCACTCCAGAGAACACAGTTCCACTGCTCCCCAGCCTGATGCAAGGTGTGGGGAGGCATTGGGTACTTTCGTTTCATGTCTTTTACTCAGGATTGTTGACACTGTGTCCATCATGAGCCGAAGTAGCTAAAAGGGTGTCCATAAAAATGTGGACTAATTTATATTGTATATCGATGACAAGCTAGGAATGCTTTAGCCCTGTAGCTCTCTCTCTCTCTCTCTCTCTCTCTCTCTCTCTCTCTCTCTCTCTCTCTCTCTCTCTCTCTCTCTCTTTCTGTGTGTGTGTATGTTTAAAAAAACCCTGCTGGTTGTGAGTTGTAACTGCAGCTTGTCTGTACCTGCGCAGCATGAGATGCTGCAGAGTGATCTGAGCTTACACTCACATGCGAACACACACACCCACACGCAGGCAATGGGAGGATGGAGCCACGAGGAGCACACACAGTTAGCAGGTACACACATACACACACGCACATACACACACGCACATACACACACACAAGTACACATGTTCACCTCAGGTAAATATAGCTTTAGCTTTAGACGCAGATAGTTCTGCTGCAGGAGTTAGAGTCGTATTTTCTCTCTCTTTCTGTGTGTGTGTGTGTGTGTGTATACGCGTGCACATATGTGCCTTTGTTTTTGTGTGTGTTTGTTTGTGTGTGTGTATGTGTGTTTCTATCTGCCTCTGTGTGTGTGTGTGTGTGTGTGTGTGTGTGTTTGTGTGTGTGTGTGTGTGTGTGTTTTCACATGTGTTTTATGCTCTGAACATCAATAGTGGCATATTTGCTGTGATGCATCTGGCAAGCAAGCGTCTGTTCATTACTTGTGTGCGTGCCTGTGTGTGTGTGCATTTCCTCGTGTCAGCGTTTGCCTGGAAAGAGTCAGAGTCAGAGCAAAAGAAAGGAAAAGAGATCAAGCTGCTCTGAGAAAGTCTAGCGTTTTATATGATATTCTGATTTGTTGGGGCTTTTATTAAACGTAATCTGAGTATATTGGCTTTTATTTATAGGAGATCGATATATATAAATATGTAGACTAAATTAACTTTACTGTTGATGTTGCAGTTTCACAGGTATGTACATGAACACTGCACAGATAAACAGAACAGCTGTAAAGTAAAGACTTTGTAGAGTTCTATAATAAGTTTACTGTTATTTTCCAGTGTCTGCAGTTCTTGACATGTGCAGTCATGATTTTGTATAGAATGTGTAGTGGTGTGGCAGTTTAGGCGTAGGCGATATTCATGTTCTACTGCTGTTATTGGTGATTCAATCCCTAGTGTTGTCTCAGCCATCCGTGGCTAGTTCAGGAGAGCACAGTTGGTCTTGCGGTTGTGTTGAGGTTGTATTTGCAGAAGTTCAAAAAAGAAGCAGCCGTTGGCTTTAAATTCCATGGAGGAATTTTATAATTGCCCTCATATATAGATATTATTATTATTATTATTATTATTATTATTATTATTATTATTATTATTTTATTTTATTTTATTTTTTTTTATATATTTTATTTAAATTGTCTAACAGTGTATTGTGAAATAGAGTACAGTGTATTTATTTTTCTTTACTGTAATACAATTAGATTTTATAATTATTTTATTGTACCATAATATTGTCACTAGTCCGGTTTTGTTGCTAGATAGTTGACTTGAGATTTGGGATCAATGAAGTACAGACCTTTTTGAGTTGTGCCATTTTTCTGTAGGCTAAATGGGACAGTAGCTTGGAAATAATATACGTTGTTTTTCTTCAGAATGAAACAATGTTGTTCATATGGAAAACTGTTTTTATCACTCAGTTATCACTATATAATCTAGCATCTCATAATCATGACTTAGCATGTTATAGCTGTGACTAAGCAGCTCAAAGTAATGACTTAGCATCTTGTAATAATGATTTAGCATTAAAAAATGATGACTTGGCATCTGATAACAAGACATAGCATCTCAATAATAACTTAGCAGCTTGTAAAATTATCATCACATAATGACTTGGCATCTCATAACAATGATTTAGCAGCTTATAATGATGAGTTAGCGTCTTATGATTTATCATCACAAGATAGTTACTTAGCATCCTATATCAAGGACTTAGCAGCTAATAGTAATGATTTAGTAGCTTATAATGATGAGCTAGCATCTTGTTATGATTTATCATCACAAGATAGTTACTTAGCATCCTATATCAATGACTTAGCAGCTAATAATAATGATTTAGTAGCTTATAATGATGAGCTAGCATCTTGTTATGATTTATCATCACAAGATAGTTACTTAGCATCATATATCAATGACTTAGCAGCTAATAATAATGATTTAGTATCTCATAATAGCATCTTGTAATGCATTAGCATCACAAGACAGTGACGTAGCGTCCTATTATTATGACTTAGCATTTAATAATAGTGATTTAGCATCCTCTAATTGTGATTTAGCATGTCATAATCATGACTTAACATCTTGTAATGATTTAGCCTCACAAGACCGTGACTTATGTTCTTAGTATTCTATAATCATGATTATGGGAAACATTTGTTTTTACAACAATATCACCTGCTTTGTTTGAATGTTGTGCTAAAAGCAGGTCTGTGTATGCTGATAATGATTGCCTTAACCATGACTCATTGTGCTTTTATTCATTTTTCTTCTGAAAGTGACAGGAACTGATTTAAACTCTGTTTTTTTCCACTCTTCTCATGTCATGTTTTACTGCACACTCATCTGTTTGTGCTCACTGTGGATAAAGGTTTAATTCCCCATCCATTATAGTGTCCCCACAATAATGCCTCCTCATCACATTGCACTGGAGCATTAATTATGGAGCTTTTATATTCTCTGTACTGTGGGCCCTCAGCTGTTACTGATATTCTTCGAAAGCTCCAGACACACACCACTCAGGACCTTTACATAGATACACAGCATTCATGTCTGAAGTGTCCAAAAATGTGTGGACACCTGCTTGTCAAATGTTTCGTCTGGAAGCTCTCTCTCTCTCTCTCTCTCTCTCTCTCTCTCTCTCTCTCTCTCTCTCTCTCTCTCTCTTTCTCTTTCTCTTTTTCTTTCTGTCTGTCTGTCTGTCTGTCTCTCAGTGTCTAAATATTAATGGCAGGCTGTTTGTTGACTGTTCATGAGGGAAGCTGACGTGTGTCTTGTGTGAGTGTGTGTGTATGAGAGAGAGAGAGAGAGCTTCCTCAGCTACTGACTGTGTGTGTTCTGCGTGGTGTTGTTATTATTTGGACGCTTGTTGGCTGGCTGTCATTTGGAAAGGTTTTTAACTGGAGAATGACTAAGGAGGTCTTCATCACCGTTCGGAATTTAACGGCTGTTTGTCACACGCTCAAACCACAACAAAAGAGCCATCTGAAAGTGGTGGGCGTTTCTGACTGGACACGCTTCCAATTGAGAGAATATAATTGGACGTGACGTGCGAAGGCAGAGAGCGAAACTTTACAGAGTTATGAGTGTTTGTGCTTTGTGTGGAGCAATCATTAAATGCTACATTTAAAGAGCAGACACTGTGTACACTGGCGTTATGAGCCTTTGTGTCTGTGTCCAAACATGATCTTCAAATGTCCTGAAATGTCCTGCACCTTTACTAGAATGAAATGTACTGTGGAACATAAGGACTATTTATATTAGCATTTGTAGTGTCATTGTTTATAAGGCTACACGATACCTGCGTAATCCTTTTCATGACGACTGATATAACGCTACATAAACACCTGTCCCAAAGCTTATTCCCACCAGTGTCAGTTGCTTGAGTCAAAAAATGTTATGATAACTCTTGGAAAAAGCCGTAAAATATTTCCTTTTTATTCACAATAGTCTAGGTGTATACATGTGGCCCTATGAAATATATATTACATTTTCAACATGGCAACCAGCCATCCCCAGCACACCCCCAAGTTTCCTGCTGGTTTAATCAGAAACCTTCCTGTGCCGAGCCTGTTTCTCAGTCCTTGAGGCCATAGCGTCCCCAAAAAGCAGTATAATACATCCAGTAAAAACATAAAAAAATAAAAAATGTAATAAATCATTTTTGCTACTTATTTCTGGTAAAAGGACTTCTTTACAGATCCATTTCGCAGCACTTTTTTTAGGAACAGATGAAACAGAG
>NW_027101319.1:105000-107500 GCF_029633855.1 Hoplias malabaricus
GAGGCCACACTTTTTTAACCCATTCCCATCTGCTCTTGGTTTTGTGTTGGCTTTGTTTATTTTAACGAGATTAGACAAACTTGTTATAAGGGGTGTATAAAAACACTAGTTGTGGACATATAGTGTACTCGTAGCTTCTGCTCTAAAGTTAAAGACACCAGATAAGTCTTTGGGATGAGACTGAAGAGCAACGCCGTCGCTTTAATGCATGTGTCTCCCATGTGTTTTTACAAAGCGTGCCCAGAGAGACTGTCATTCTTTATTTCTCTCTTTCTATTCTTTCGTCCTCTATACTTTTCCCCTCCCACTGGGCTGAAACATTACACTGGCTCCAGAGGATGTGTGTGTGTGTGTGTGTGTGTGTGTTCAAAAATGTTCAGCCAACAGCTGATGAATTAATGGCTGAACATTTTCTTTCATTTTTTTTAAACAAAACACACACACACACACACATTTAAACATATGTATACACACATACACACATGCTCACACACACATACACTCTCTGGTTTCAGCTGTGACTCCCTCATGACGGCGACCTTAAACACACCATGTGTTCTGTATATGTGTGTGTGCGTGTGTGTGTCTGTGTGTAAAGTGTGTGATCCATAGTTTTATACTCGTCTCTTTTGCAGCTAATGAGAAAGTGGAGGACATTAATGATTGCCCCAGGACACACACTCAAATGGTAAGACCACTGTCTGTTTTTTTATATTCATGTTTTAAATTCTATTGCTTCAGATATTGGGTCTGTTTTGCTGTGTTTTATTATTGAGAATACTGCATTGAGAATACAATACCCTCATGGTCTAAGAACTGTGCACATGTTTAATTTTATTGGTGAATATGCTTTGTTAGTGAAATGTCCCTTTATTTATAGGAAAATATTTATAACTTAACAAGCTGAACTTTCTTCATTCAGTGCCAGACTTTTCATCAGTGAAACTGAATCGTTTGAGACAATTAGAGTAATCATCAGCAAGTGAGCAGTATCTGAACCATTTGATCAGTGAGTCTGAATCTGTTGAGTCAGAGACTTCGAATCGGTTGGATCAGTGAGACACAATTGGTTGGGTAAATGAGTTATTTGGGTTTGTGAGACTGAATGCCTTTGGTCAGACTGAATATTTTGGGTTGGTGAACCTGAATTATTTGGGTCAGTGAGGCTGAATCATTTGAGTCAGTCAAACTGGATTGTTTGGGTCAGTGAGACTGAATCAACTGGGTTCGTCAGACTCAATCAGCTGGGTCAGTGAGATTGAATAGTTTAGGTCTGTGAGATTGAATCATTTGGGTCTGTGAGACTGAATCATTTGGGTTTGTGAGACTGAATCATTGAGTCTGTGAGACTGAATCATTTGGGTCTGTGAGACTGAATCATTGGGTCTGTGAGACTGAATCATTTGGTCTGTGAGACAGAATCATTTGGGTCTGTGAGACTGAATCATTTGGTCTGTGAGACAGAATCATTTGGGTCTGTGAGACTGAATCATTTTTGCTGTGAGACTGAATCATTTGGGCTGTGAGACTGAATCATTTGGGTTGTGAGACTGAATCACGTGGGTCTGTGAGACTGAATCATTTGCGCTGTGAGACTGAATCATTTGGGTCTGTGAGACTGAATCATTGGGTCTGTGAGACTGAATCATTTGGGCTATGAGACTGAACCACTTGGGTCTGTGAGACTGAACCACTTGGGTCTGTGAGACTGAATCATTTGGGCTGTGAGACTGAACCACTTGGGTCTGTGAGACTGAATCATTTAGGCTGTGAGACTGAATCACTTGGGTCTGTGAGGCTGAATCATTTGGGCTGTGAGACTGAATAACTTGGGCTGTGAGACTGAACCACTTGGGTCTGTGAGACTGAATCAGTTAGGCTGTGAGACTGAATCACTTGGGTCTGTGAGACTGAACCACTTGGGTCTGTGAGGCTGAATCATTTGGGTCTGTGAGACTGAATTATTTGGGTCTGTGAGACTGAATTGTTGCTCGTTTGCTAGTTCAGTGTTGCACTGTAAACCCCACTGTTCAAAGTAATTAACAGGATTGAGTGATTTTAACTTAAAATATATTGAAAAGTTTCTCTCAATTAAACAGTTCAGTTATTTTCAACCATTTCTTTTTTTTGAGTTTGTGAAACTATAACAGAGTCCTGATTGATTTAGCAGAGCCCTGTTTGTGGTTTTAAGTAAAAATAGCTGGATATGAGAGATTTAACTGAACTTAAATGTTAACAGTTTATGCGGCGTGGTGTGAAGTCACAGACATAGGACCAGTGCAGTAAGATGGCGGATGGTCTGGGGTTCACTTCTTTTAGTGAATGTGGAAGGTTCGTGTGTTTATTTCAGTGCAAGGGGCGGTGGCACAACAGGTAGAATCAATGTCACACAGCTCCAGAGTCTTGGGGTCATGGGCTCGTGTCCCGCATCGGGTCACTGCATCGAGGAGTTTGCTGTGTTCCCCCACACTTCAAAAACACACAGCAGGTGGACTGGCTG
>NW_027101320.1:0-17500 GCF_029633855.1 Hoplias malabaricus
CTCGCCGTATTACGGTACCCACTCTCCGACGGCGGCGGAGAGCCCAGCGGGGAGAGACTATGACGGATTGGACCCGGACCTAATGGCTCTCCCTACGTCCGGAGCTCTCGCCACACGTCGGGTTTAAGGCCCGAGTCTGGGTTTAGGGAGACGAAGGGCCGTCCGAGGTGGAGGCCCTGCGAACTCCCAGCCGCGGTCTAGGAAGACCGATCGATGGGTAAACCGACCCTCAGACAGGCGTGGCCGCGGGATGGACCCCCGCGGCCGCCATGTGCGTTCGAAATATCGATGATCTGTGTTCTGCAATTCACATTATTTAACGCAGGTTACCGCGTTCTTCATCGATGCACGAGCCAAGTGATCCACCGCTAAGAGTTGTATGAGGTTTGTGCCCGGCCCGTTACAGGCCGGGCGAAGGAAGCCATTCGAACACGAGACAACGTTTGACAATATTTCAAGCCGGGTGCCTTCCCCCCCGTGGAGGGGGGAAGGTCATTGAACCTGGGCGTCACCACCGGACCGAGGAGTTACGGCCCGGGGGACGATCGCCCGAGTAGGTGCCCGAGACTTACGTGGTTTAGGAGACCGGGTCTAGGCCCCACCGTTCCCGGCGAGGCCCAGGGTTTGGTTCGCTGCGTTACGGGTCCCGGTCTAAGGCATTCAGGCGTGCGCTCAAAGCCAAGCTCTCCACCCCGGAGGGTATGAGCGAGGCCCGGTGGTACGCTCCCAAGTCCCCCGCTTAGGGGAAGGCGCTGGGTAGATCCCACCTAGTCAGGACCGGCGGGCACCGGCCGTCTCCTTCGGGTGTTTAAACGCATCCGGGGTTCGTGAGGCCCCTTCAACTCGCGCACCGGCCTTAGACTATTATACGGTCCGTCTCTGCGAAGCCAACATCGGGGTATTTGCATGCGCTCTTAAGCTCCGCTCCAACCCCGTGAGGGGAAAGAGTTTCGCCCGGCGGTACGCTCCCGTCCACCACCACCCCCTGTGCCGGGGGGATGGGTTCAGGGAGATCCCACCGAGGCCGGCGAGCACCGGCCAACGCCCTGGGGGTGAGTAAGCCCCTTTGACTCGCGCACGCACAATCAAGCCTTCAACGATCAATGGTTGGTTTAACGACCCGGCGGGCGGCTCCGGCGCCACTCTCCCCCCCGCGAACGAGGGGGGCGGACCGGGGTACCTATGCACCTAAGGCGGTCCTCGCATAACCCCGAGTTCCGAAGCCGGCTCGCTACGTCCACCCACCCGGAGGGGGAGAGACTCACGTCGGCCGACGACGAAAGGTACGAGGCTTCTGCGGTCCATACCTTGAAGGTACCCGCCGGGGGAGGTTTGGCCTCTCGAGTCCGACTCGACAACCGGCCGTGGCCAGGTCACCGTTAATGATCCTTCCGCAGGTTCCCCTACGGAAACCTTGTTACGACTTTTACTCCCTCTAGATGCCCAGGTTCGATCGACTTCCCACCTCAACGAGGCAACCCCCCGGTAAAGGGGCACCTCGGAGACGGTCCGAGGACCTCACCAGGCCATCCAATCGGTAGTAGCGACGGGCGGTGTGTACAAAGGGCAGGGACTTAATCGACGCGGGCTGGTGACCCGCGACTACTTGGAATTCCTCGTTCAAGGGGAAAAGTTACAATCCCCTATCCCCAGCGGGGAAGGCGTTCATAGGATTGCCCAGGCCTTTCGGCATAGGATGGATGCACATGCTGAACCAGCCAGTGTAACTCACGTGCGGCCCCGGGCGTCTAAGGGCATCACAGACCTGTTATGGCCCCGAATCTCATACGGCTTTGCCTTGCCCCGGATCGCTCTAAGAAGTTCGGCCACCGACCGACGAACCCCTCGGGCCGCAAGCCCCCACAGGGACCCAAGGGAGGGCCGTGTAACTTTTTAAGGCACAGGGTCTCGTCCGTTATCGGAGTTAACCAGACGAATCGCTCCACGAACTCCCAACGGCCATGCACCACCACCCACAGAATCAAGAAAGAGCCATCAATCTGTCAATCCTTACCGTGTCCGGGCCGGGTGAGATTCCCCGTGTTGAGTCAAATTAAGCCGCAAGCTCCACTCCTGGTGGTGCCCTTCCGTCAATTCCTTTAAGTTTCAGCTTTGCAACCGTACTCCCCCCAGAGCCCAAAGACTCGTGGTTTCCCTCACGCTGCCCGGCGGGTCATGGTCGCTAGCCTCACGCCGCCGGATCGCGGGTCGGCATAGTTTACGGTCGGAACTACGACGGTATCTGATCGTCTTCGCTCCCCCGACTTTCGTTCTTGATTAATGAAAACATTCTTGGCAAATGCTTTCGCTTTCGTTCGTCCCACACCGGTCAACGAATTTCACCTCTATCGGTGTGGTACGGATGCCCCCGGCCGTCCCTCTTAATCATTGCCCTCGGTCCTTAAAACCCACGAAACAGGACCGTGGAAGCCCCGGAGCCCCACTCCGGAACGACCAGCCGTCCCGAAGGAGAGACCCCGAAGCCCCGCGGAAGGGCCCTATTCCATTATTCCTAGCTCAGTCAGACATGGCACGTGTCGGCCTGCTTTGAGCACTCTGCTTTATTCAAAGTAAACGCTCCGGACCCTCCAACCCACCGTGCACCGCAGTGAAGTACCCAGCTAAGGGCTTCTCCGCGGCCGGCGAGCAGAGGACACCGGCGGGTAGGGACCAGGTCCCAACATCCACCCAGAGACAGGGGGTCACCCCCGAAGGAGCTCCCCACGCCATCCCGGACAGTACAGGGGATCCGAGACCTGTCCCCACATCCAACTACGAGCTTTTTAACTGCAGCAACTTTAGCATACGCTATTGGAGCTGGAATTACCGCGGCTGCTGGCACCAGACTTGCCCTCCAATGGGTCATCACTCACGGACATAGATTGAGTTCATTTCGATTACGCTCCACAGGTTCATAGGACCCGCATCGATATTTTTCGTCACTACCTCCCCGTGTCGGGAATGGGTAATTTGCGCGCCTGCTGCCTTCCTTGGAAGTGGTAGCCGTTTCTCAGGCTCCCTCTCCGGAATCGAACCCAGATTCCCCGTTACCCGTGGTCACCACGGTAGGCACGTAGCCTACCGTCGAAAGTTGATAGGGCAGACACTCGAATGATACGTCGCCGCCCCGGAGGGCTTAACGATCGGCCAGAGGTTATCTAGAGTCACCAAAGCGACCCGACCGGAGCCGGGAGGGTTTTTCGGTTCTGATAAATGCACGTATCCGGGGGACAGGGGCCGGGAGAGCATTTCACGCCGACCCCCAGAACCCTTCCAACGCTTCGTTTGCATGTATTAGCTCTGGAATTACCACAGTTATACCAAGTAACGTGTGGAGCGATCAAAGGAACCATAACTGATTTAATGAGCCATTCGCAGTTTCACTGTACCAAAACCCGTGTGTACTTAGACTTGCATGGCTTAATCTTTGAGACAAGCATATAATACTGGCAGGATCAACCAGACCGACCCCCCTTGGATCTCAAACCCCGGACGGGGAAAGAGAGGGGGCGCATGGAGCCCGTGAGAGTGATCTCAGGGGACACCAGCGAAGAGGATCGAACGCGACCCCGCTGTGGGGGTCTGCAATCGACTTGGCAACTTGGAAAACGTATGATTCTCGCCCGGACGGTGCAGGCTAGGGGCCGGGTCCTTCCCTCAAACGGATCCCGACCCTAAGGCACCACCGACGCGGACGTTGAACGGACCTACTGTTGGATCGACCGGCCGACTAAGTCCCCCTCGGAACCGTTCTGGACAAGCGGACATGCCTCTTACGGGCATCCACGAGCCATGGAGGCTGGGAGCACAAGGTGGGGAGGATCGCTCTAAGCACTGTATTTAGGCTTAGAAGCCTGCCCCTGGTGCTCCGCGTATACCGAGCTCGAACGGCCGTGAAGGACAGCCGTTAAGGGAAGAGAATGGAAGAGAATCCTGGCCCCCTCAAAGCGCGAGGAAGTCGGCATAGGTTTTTACGGTACGCCACCACCGGAGCCGTCTGATGTTCAGAAGACGAAGGGTTTTGCCCTCAATCTCGTAAGGTCGAGGGCTCACCACCGAACTTCCAGCCGCGGTCCTTGGTAGGACCGATACGCGGACAAGCCGCAAATCCTGGCCCCCTCGCAGTGCGAGGAGGTCGGCAAAGGTTTACGGTTTCGCCCCCCGGAGCCTACGGAAGTCTGCGTTTAAGAAGACGAAGGGTCGGATCCCGTAGGCCGACCCTGCGAACTTCCAGCCGCGGTCTGTGGAAGACCGATCCGTGTCACCTCTAATGCGCTCTTTGCCTCCGGCCGTTTCCAGCCGGGGGCCCGGTGGTGCGCTCCCACGTCCCGCTCAAAGGAGGGGAAAGGTCGGGAGATCCCACGGACCGGCGGATGACCGCCGGCCAACGCCTCGGGGGGTTACGCGGCCCCGTCGACTCGCGCACGGGCAAATTTATGGGTTTAAAAAGGGGGACAATCCTCATACGTTCGACCCCCCGGTGCCCAGGGAAGTTGACCCTCCCCGGGCAGGCATATCGAACGAATCATCGGTCGGAAAACTCTCTCTTTCGGGACGGGGGAAACCCCTCATACGCTCGACCCCCCATGCCCAGGAATGTTTTACCTTCCCAGGCATACATCGAACGAATCATCGGGGTGGACACAACGGGCTTATAACAATCGACGGGGCGGCCCGTTCCACCCGCCCCACAAGTGGGCAGATGGTCGGTGGCCTATAGACCCACAGGCAGTCCCAATACCACCGTGATACGAGATCCGGGGTTGGGACTTGACCTTAAAGGTACCCGGTCGAGGCGGACCGAGTGGAAGCCACTCGGATTTATGACAGTGGTAGGCCCCACGGACCTTGGGGACCACTCCCCATCGCTCTGCCCGGCACCTGGCTCGGAAACCGGGACTAATTTTGGCAGTAATACGCTATCGGTCTTGGTTCTCACTGGTTCATACACCCAAGATGGGCGAACGTCGAACGCGAACGGGAGCAATCAACGCCCATAACCCCTAATTATGCACGAACCGGGGGCTATATAAGGGGTCGCCTTCACTCGGAGCCGTCAGTCTCTCACCATGGATAGCTGCCCGCTTTGCGAACAAGCCATTGCTACGGATCTGACTTTCCACTTTACCATCTTCCACAGACTCGGACCGGACGACGCAGCCTTCCTCCGAGAACTGGACCGAAGCGGGGAGAATTCATCACAGCTCGACTGCCCTCTCTGCGGCCTGCCGTCTCTCTCTTCGCCGGCAGATCACCTGGGCTCGGCGCATTCCCTCAAAGGCCTCGCCCTTCGGATCGCTCTCTCTGCCGCTCGACGCCTTCGCACCCTCCACCTTCTGCGTCGCTATCAACAGTCTAAGCCGCGGAACCCTCCACCGCCCTCGGGATCCCGTTCCCCGAATCCAGCCTCGCCGCCGGGACCAAGCACGCCGGGACCGAGCGCGCCGGGACCGAACACGCCGGGACCGAGCACGCCGGGACCGAGCACGCCGGGACCGAACACGCCGGACCCGAACACGCCGGACCCGAACACGCCGGACCCAAGCACGCCGGACCCAAGCACGCCGGACCCAACCATGCTGTACCCAAGCTCACCGGACCCAAGCACGCCGGAGCCAACCACGCCTGATGCTTGCCCGCTCTGCGAGCAAGCCATTACGGATCTGACTTCCCATTATACCACCTTCCACCGCCTTGGATCTGCCGACATTGACTTTCTCCGGGGACTGGACCAAAGTGGGGAGAATTCGTCCCAGCTCGACTGCCCTCTCTGCGGCCTGCCGTCTCTCTCTTCGCCGGCGGATCACCTGGGCTCGGCGCATTCCCTCAAAGGCCTCGCCCTTCGGATCGCTCTCTCTGCCGCTCGACGCCTTCGCACCATCCACCTTCTGCGTCGCTATCAACAGTCTAAGCCGCGGAACCCTCCACCGCCCTCGGTATCCTGTTCCCCGAATCCAGCCTCGCCGGGCCCCAGCACGCCGGGCCCCAGCATGCCGGACCCAGCCATGCCGGGCCCAAGCACGCCGGGCCCAAGCACGCCGGGACCCAACACGCCGGACCCAGCTTCGCCGGACCCAGCCTCGCCGGACCAAGCCTCCCCGGGCCAAGCCACTACGGGCCAAGCCACGCCGGAGCCGGTCGACAGCGACTACCAACCGAGCGAGTCTTCCCCTGCCGAATCCACCTCGGACACGGATTCAGAGACCGAGCGGGCACGGCGAACCTCCCGGGGGAGGCAGCTCGTGATCCCGCATCGGTTTCGGGACACCTACGTCAGCCGTTCGGTAGACGACTTTCAGAAGTTCTACCTGCGGGTCGACGCGTCACCGAAGGACATCGAGAACTCTCGCCAGCGACGGGGCCACGTTATTCGGTTCCTGCTTCACTGCGCCCCGCCCGGCTGCCAATTCACAGACCTGTCTTTCGTCCATCACACGAACGTTCCCACTTGGGTACAGAGCCTTCAGAAACTGGGTTACGCTTCGACAACCGTTAAGTGTTACCTGCACAGCGCCAAGGCGTTCGTCTCCCACGTCGCTGCCTTCGACCCAGAGACCGCCGGGGTCAGCCCCGAAGAGCTCCAGAGGCTGAAGCTGACCTTCGCCAAGGCTCATCGGGACATCGCACGCACGATTCTGGGCCATCGCCAGCGCGTGAAGAGAGCGAAGCTGAGTCGCTTGCCGCAACCTTCGGATTTCAGGGTCTTCCTAAGCCACGCTAAGACCCGAATCCCAGAGCTCATAGACGCGGCCCGGACGGGGGACACCGCCCGCCGGTCGACGCTACGGATGCTCCAGGGGTACCTGCTCGGCCTTTTGTCTGTCTTAACCGGTCACCGGTCGGTTGTGTTTCTCAACCTGACGGTTGGAGAGTTGAGGCAAGCCAGCACCACGGATGGCACCGGCTTCGTGGTTTATGTTCGTGAACACAAGA
Source organism: Hoplias malabaricus (assembly GCF_029633855.1). NCBI lineage: Eukaryota > Metazoa > Chordata > Actinopteri > Characiformes > Erythrinidae > Hoplias > Hoplias malabaricus. The sequence goes on from NW_027101320.1 coordinate 6,934, forward strand.
CCAACGCCTCGTTCGGGGACGCTCCGATCGGGTTGTCTGCCACAGAGCTGGCCTGGTTGACCGCACTCAGCGACTTACACGGGGCCCGGGACGGGTTCGTGTTCTTGGACAGGGGGAACCAGCTGCGCAAGCCAAACTCACTGCTTCGGATCGCGTGGACGGATGCGGGCCTCGGAGGCGCGGTGGCCTTCAACCTGATCCGCACGGCTGTTTCGAACCAAGTGAGTGTTGAACTTAATCCGACTTATGTGGGCTCTTAACCCCGGCCTTCCTACTTCTGACACCTCGCACCTCTGTTTCAGGTTTCGACTCTGCCGGCCGAAGATAGAGATCGAGTGACGACAAGCATGTGCCACTCCAACATCACTGCCCGGGCCTTCTACCGAGCCGGCCTCTCTGCGGCCGATGTGATGCGGGCTCGTGAGAACCGTCTTTCCGCCCTCGAAACGGCCTGAACCGGACCCTCTTCAAAGCGCAACCCAGCCGGGATTCACTCCGTGTTTCTGCACCCCCGTGGCTTTGATATGTTTTACTGCGAAATAAATACATTTATTTCTGAATCCCCAAACAGAGTGTTCCCGTGTGGTACTTGCTTCGGTTTGGAGATGGAGGGGGGGTGGAGATTGGGTGATCCTCCCAGAGGGAGACTTTTTACGAGGTCCGACCGGCCTTAAGACTTAAACGATCAGTGGTTATGGGTTAACTTAGTCGGCGGGCGGCCCGTTCCACCGCCCCGCTAAGGGAGCAGTGGTCGGAGGCCTATGGACCTTAGGCAGTTCACCGGGGTGGGTAAACTTACCTTTAGGCACCCGTCGCATGAATATAGGAGACCATTTGGCTTTTTTGGCCCCGGAAACCAGCCACTTCTCCGGGCATATATAGAACCAATCCCCCCCAGGGAGGGAGTTGGAACTAAAGGTCATTGAAATTAAATGGGTTTAACAGTTAACTTTGTCGGCGGGCGGCCCGTTCCACCGCCCCGCTAAGGGAGCAGTGGTCGGAGGCCTATGGACCTTAGGCAGTTCACTGGGGGCGGTAAACTTACCTTTAGGCACCCGTCGCATGAATATAGGAGACCATTTGGCTTTTTTGGCCCCGGAAACCAGCCACTTCTCCGGGCATATATAGAATGAACCATCGGGGGCTAAGGGCAGATAGTCAAGTCAGTTATACCGATCGAACTCTCTTGAGTTTCGGCTTAAAGCTCTGGCATTTGCCGTTGGGACTTAGAGTTTTTTTTTAATAAAGAGGGGAGGCCGGGCTTACCTCCACCTTAAGCCCAGAGGGTGTCCCAGTCCTCGGGCTTGTGTATTCGCATCAACGGGGTCCATGGAAGTCATTTTTAGACCTCCAGAGGGGAGGCAACCCAAACCATCCCCTTAGCCCAGAGGTGTGCCACTCCTCGGGCTTGTGTATTCGCATCAACGGGGTCCATGGAAGTCATTTTAGACCTCCAGAGGGGAGGCAACCCAAACCATCCCCTTAGCCCAGAGGTGTGCCAGTCCTCGGGCTTGTGTATTCGCATCAACGGGGTCCATGGAAGTCATTTTAGACCTCCAGAGGGGAGGCAACCCAAACCATCCCCTTAGCCCAGAGGTGTGCCAGTCCTCGGGCTTTAAATTCGAATCACCGGGGTCCATGGAAGTCATTTTAGACCTCCAGAGGGGAGGCAACCCAAACCATCCCCTTAGCCCAGAGGTGTGCCACTCCTCGGGCTTGAAACTTCGCATCACCGGGGTGTATGGAAGTCTTTGATCCAGTTCTGCCAGTGCTCGTTGTCGAACTTAGAAATATTTCTAATTATTTTTAGACTTCCAGAGGGGAGGCCGAGCATACCAACCCCTTAGCCCAGAGGTGTGCCAGTCCTCGGGCTTCGGTATTCGCATCACCGGGGTCTACGGAGGTCTCAACTTAGGTTTTGAAAACCTCCAGAGGGGGGGCCGGATTAACCACCACCCTAGCCCAGAGGGGTGCCAGTCCTCGGGCTTCGGTATTCGCATCACCGGGGTCTATGGAGGTCTCGACTTAGGTTTTGAAAACCTCCAGAGGGTGGGGGCATATCTTATCCCCACCCTAGCCCAGAGGGGTGCCAGTCCTCGGGCTTCGGTATTCGCATCACCGGGGTCTATGGAGGTCTCGACTTAGGTTTTGAAAACCTCCAGAGGGTGGGGGCATATCTTATCCCCACCCTAGCCCAGAGGTGTGCCAGTCCTCGGGCTTCGGTATTCGCATCAACGGGGTCTACGGATGTCTCGACTTAGGTTTTGAACACATCCAGGGAAGCAGAGCGGACATTCCCATTATTTCAAGCCCATCGGGAAGCCACTCTTTTGGGCATAGCGTTTCGCATCGCTGTTACCCAAACTTACGTCTGATTTAATGCCTCCCTAATATCCCGACGGCACCAGGCTGAGAAACCATATGCCCACAGGATTTGAGGCATTGGAACCTCGTTCGCATAGCCGACAACGATGAACCTCCCTCGGACTCGCTACGAGGCTTGAGGAGGGTCCTGATTTTCTTAAAATCTCAGGTGAGGGACTTAGAAAATTTTCACTTTAAAACCACAGACCTCCAGAGGAGAGACCGGGCTTATCACAACCTTAGCCCAGAGGGCGCCACTCCTCGGGCATGTCACTTCGCATCACCGGGGTCCATGGATGTCTCGACTTAGGTTTTGAACACATCCAGAAGGGGGGGCCGGATTAACCACCACCCTTAGCCCAGAGGGGTGCCAGTCCTCGGGCTTTAAATTCGCTTCGCCGGGGTCTATGGAAGTCATTTTTAGACCTCCAGAGGGGAGGCAACCCAAACCATCCCCTTAGCCCAGAGGTGTGCCACTCCTCGGGCTTGTGTATTCGCATCACCGGGGTCCATGGAAGTCATTTTAGACATCCAGAGAGTGGGGCCGGTCTTACCACCACTCTTAGCCCAGAGGGCACCACTCCTCTGGCATGAAATTCGCATCACCGGGGTCCATGGAAGTCAGTTTAGACCTCCAGAGAGTGGGGCCGGTCTTACCACCACTCTTAAGCCCAGAGGGCGTCACTCCTCGGGCATGAAATTCGGATTACCGGGGTCTATGGATGTCTCAACTTAGGTTTTGAACACATCCAGAGGGGAGGCCACCCAAACCATCCCCTTAGCCCGGAGGTGTGCACCTCCTCGGGCTTGAAATTCGAATCACCGGGGTCCATGGAAGTCAGTTTAGACCTCCAGAGAGTGGGGCCGGTCTTACCACCACCCTTAAGCCCAGAGGGCGTCACTCCTCGGGCATGGAATTCGCATCAACGGGGTCTACGGATGTCTCGACTTAGGTTTTGAACACATCCAGGGAAGCAGAGCGGACATTCCCATTATTTCAAGCCCATCGGGAAGCCACTCCTTTGGGCATAGCGTTTCGCATCGCTGTTACCCAAACTTACGTCTGATTTAATGCCTCCCTAATATCCCGACGGCACCAGGCTGAGAAACCATATGCCCACAGGATTAGAGGCGTCTGAACCCCTTTCGCATAGCCGACAACGATGAACCTCCCTCGGACTCGCTACGAGGCTTGAGGAGGGTCCTGATTCTCTTAAAATCTCAGGTGAGGGACTTAGAAAATATTCACTTTAAAACCACAGACCTCCAGAGGAGAGACCGGGCTTATCACAACCTTAGCCCAGAAGGCACCACTCTTCGGGCATGTCACTTCGCATCACCGGGGTCCATGGAAGTCTCGACTTAGGTTTTGAACGCATCCAGAGGGTGGGGGCCGGACTTACCACCACCCTTAGCCCAGAGGGCGTCACTCCTCGGGCATAAAATTCGGATAACCGGGGTCCATGGAAGTCAATTTTGACCTCCAGAGAGGGGGGGGCCTGGCTTACCACCACCCTAAGCCCAGAGGGCGTCACTCCTCGGGCATGAAATACGCTACACCGGGGTCCATGGAAGTCAGTTTAGACCTCCAGAGAGGGGGGGCCGGGCTTACCACCACCCTTAGCCCAGAGGGCACCACTCCTCGGGCTTGAAATTCGCATCACCGGGGTCCATGGAAGTCTCGACTTAGGTTTTGGAAACCTCCAGAGGGGGGGCTGCACTTACCACCACCCTAAGCCCAGAGGGCGTCACTCCTCGGGCATGAAATACGCTATACCGGGGTCCATGGAAGTCCTTTTAGACCTCCAGAGAGGGGGGGCCGGGCTTACCACCACCCTTAGCCCAGAGGGCACCACTCCTCGGGCTTGAAATTCGCATCACCGGGGTCCATGGAAGTCTCGACTTAGGTTTTGGAGACATCCAGAGGGGGGGCCGGGCTTACCACCACCCTTAGCCCAGAGGGCACTACTCCTCGGGCATGAAATTCGGATAACCGGGGTCCATGGAAGTCTCGACTTAGGTTTTGGAAACCTCCAGAGGGGGGGCTGCACTTACCACCACCCTTAGCCCAGAGGTTCATCACTCCTCGGGCATGAAATTCGGATAACCGGGGTCCATGGAAGTCAGTTTAGACCTCCAGAGAGTGGGGCCGGGCTTACCACCACCCTAAGCCCAGAGGGCGTCACTCCTCGGGCATGAAATTCGGATAACCGGGGTCCATGGAAGTCAGTTTAGACCTCCAGAGAGTGGGGCCGGGCTTACCACCACCCTAAGCCCAGAGGGCGTCACTCCTCGGGCATGAAATACGCTACACCGGGGTCCATGGAAGTGATTTTAGACCTCCAGAGAGGGGGGGCCGGGCTTACCACCACCCTTAGCCCAGAGGGCGTCACTCCTCGGGCATGAAATTCGGATAACCGGGGTCCATGGAAGTCAGTTTAGACCTCCAGAGAGTGGGGCCGGGCTTACCACCACCCTAAGCCCAGAGGGCGTCACTCCTCGGGCATGAAATTCGGATAACCGGGGTCCATGGAAGTCTCGACTTAGGTTTTGGAGACCTCCAGAGGGGGGGCCGGGCATACCACCACCCTTAGCCCAGAGGGCGTCACTCCTCGGGCATGAAATACGCTATACCGGGGTCCATGGAAGTCAGTTTTGACCTCCAGAGAGGGGGGGCCTGGCTTACCACCACCCTAGCCGAGAGGGCGTCACTCCTCGGGCATGAAATTCGCTTCACCGGGGTCCATGGAAGTCATTTTAGACCTCCAGAGAGGGGGGGCTGCACTTACCACCACCCTAGCCGAGAGGGCGTCACTCCTCGGGCATGAAATTCGGATCACCGGGGTCCATGGAAGTCAGTTTAGACCTCCAGAGAGTGGGGCTGGTCTTACCACCACCCTAAGCCCAGAGGGCGTCACTCTTCGGGCATGAAATTCGGATAACCGGGGTCCATGGAAGTCTCGACTTAGGTTTTGGAGACATCCAGAGGGGGGGCCGGGCTTACCACCACCCTTAGCCCAGAGGGCGTCACTCCTCGGGCATGAAATACGCTTAACCGGGGTCCATGGAAGTCAATCTAGACCTCCAGAGAGGGGGGGCCGGTCTTACCACCACCCTAAGCCCAGAGGGCGTCACTCCTCGGGCATGAAATTCGGATAACCGGGGTCCATGGAAGTCTCGACTTAGGTTTTGGAGACCTCCAGAGGGGGGGCCGGGCATACCACCACCCTTAGCCCAGAGGTGAGTCACTCCTCGGGCATCAAATTCGCATCACCGGGGTCCATGGAAGTCAGTTTAGACCTCCAGAGGGGGGGCTGAGCATACCACCACCCTTAGCCCAGAGGTGTGCTCCTCATCGGGCATGAAATACGCTTCACCGGGGTCCATGGAAGTCATTCGAGACCTCCAGAGGGGGGGCTGGGCATACCACCACCCTTAGCCCAGAGGTGAGTCACTCCTCGGGCATCAAATTCGCATCACCGGGGTCCATGGAAGTCAGTTTAGACCTCCAGAGGGGGGGCTGAGCATACCACCACCCTTAGCCCAGAGGTGTGCTCCTCATCGGGCATGAAATACGCTTCACCGGGGTCCATGGAAGTCATTCGAGACCTCCAGAGGGGGGGCCGGGCATACCACCACCCTTAGCCCAGAGGTGAGTCACTCCTCGGGCATCAAATTCGCATCACCGGGGTCCATGGAAGTCATTTAGACCTCCAGAGAGGGGGGCCGAACCTACCAGCAACCTTAGCCCAGAGGGCGTCACTCCTCGGGCTTCAAACTCCCATCATCGGGGTTCCATGGAAGTCTCGACTTAGGTTTTGAACCGTTCCGGGGTCACCTCCAGTGAGATAACGCGGAAATCTCACTATATTCATGCCCACAGGCGAACCAGAGCCTTGGGCTTGTCATAGTTACATACGGTGTACCCAAACTTTCGTCTTTTCTAAAGGAACCCTAATGTCCTGACGGCACCGCACTGGAAACCCCCATGCCCTCTGAATTTTTACCACTCCGAGGTGCTCCGTTTTGGGCTTGCTACCTAGGGCGAAGAGGGTCAGAAATTTTTCTAAGTCCTACTTTAAAACGTCCCACTGGGAGACCACTAGGGTTAGCACTTTGCCAAAAAATCACGGCTGAATGCAATTTTCACGCCTCGCACCCTTTGTTCGTTTAGATTTAACAAAAAAATCAACCGAACCCCCTTTTTAACAACGCTTTGCCGAATTTAGCTCACTTTTCCCGGCCTGGAATATCTCACGCTTGCCCCCCACGGTACTTACCTCCGGGGAAGACACCCCCGTCGCTGCCAACACCCATGCCCGGCCCAGGCTCACCCGACTCGGCCTCGCTCGCTCCATCGCCCGCTCCAAACCTCCGGGGAGAAGACCCCCATCGCCGCCAACGCCCATGCCCGGCCCAGGCTCACCCGACTCGGCCTCGCTAGCTCCATCGCCCGCTCCAAACCTCCGGGGCTGGACCTCCAGGAACCCAGCGCACCTCTCGAACCTATCCGGCCCACACTTAAGCACTCCTCCTCGGACTAAACCATCCAGCCCGCGCCGCTGGAACGAGCGCCCACTGGAAGACCTGAGCCTCAAACCCGCGCGCTTTACGGTTCTCTATCTCCCCGGGCTCGGAGCACTTTTCTCGGCCATGGGACCTCCAGGGGGGGCCCCTCTTAGCTCCGTCATCATTTCTCTAAGTCTCACTCCGCCCACTGGAAGACCTGAGCCCCAAACCCGCGCGCTTTACGGTTCTCTATCTCCCCGGGCTCGGAGCACTTTTCTCGGCCATGGGACCTCCAGGGGGGGCCCCTCTTAGCTCCGTCTTCATTTCTCTAAGTCTCACTCCGCCCACTGGAAGACCCGAGCCCCAAACCCGCGCGCTTTACGGTTCTCTATCTCCCCGGGCTCGGGGCACTTTTCTCGGCCACGGGACCTCCAGGGGAGGCCCCTCTTGGCTCCGTCAATATTCCTTTAAGTCTCATTCCGCCCACTGGAAGACCCGAGCCCCAAACCCGCGCGCTTTACGGTTCTCTATCTCCCCGGGCTCGGGGCACTTTTCTCGGCCATGGGACCTCCAGGGGGGGCCCTTCATGGCTCCGTCAATATTCCTTTAAGTCTCACTCCGCCCACTGGAAGACCCGAGCCCCAAACCCGCGCGCTTTACGGTTCTCTATCTCCCCGGGCTCGGGGCACTTTTCTCGGCCATGGGACCTCCAGGGGGGGCCCTTCATGGCTCCGTCAATATTCCTTTAAGTCTCACTCCGCCCACTGGAAGACCCGAGCCCCAAACCCGCGCGCTTTACGGTTCTCTATCTCCCCGGGCTCGGGGCACTTTTCTCGGCCATGGGACCTCCAGGGGGGGCCCTTCATGGCTCCGTCAATATTCCTTTAAGTCTCACTCCGCCCACTGGAAGACCCGAGCCCCAAACCCGCGCGCTTTACGGTTCTCTATCACCCCGGGCTCGGAGCACTTTTCTCGGCCATGGGACCTCCAGGGGGGGCCCTTCATGGCTCCGTCAATATTCCTTTAAGTCTCACTCCGCCCACTGGAAGACCCGAGCCCCAAACCCGCGCGCTTTACGGTTCTCTATCACCCCGGGCTCGGAGCACTTTTCTCGGCCATGGGACCTCCAGGGGGGGCCCTTCATGGCTCCGTCAATATTCCTTTAAGTCTCACTCCGCCCACTGGAAGACCCGAGCCCCAAACCCGCGCGCTTTACGGTTCTCTATCACCCCGGGCTCGGGGCACTTTTCTCGGCCATGGGACCTCCAGGGGAGGCCCCTCTTGGCTCCGTCAATATTCCTTTAAGTCTCATTCCGCCCACTGCCATACCCGAGGTCTTTAACCGCGGCGTTCACGGTTCTCTATCACCCCGGGCTCGGAGCACTTTTCTCGGCCATGGGACCTCCAGGGGGGGCCCCTCATGGCTCCGTCAACATTCCTCTAAGTCTCATTCCGCCCACTGCCATACCCGGGCTCGGAGCATGTACTTCGGCCATGGGACCACAAGAGGGCGCCCTTCTTAAGAAATTGCTGACATCCAGGACCATTCAAGGGAGCGACCTGCCTCCCTATGCCCGCCACCGGCTTCCTCTAACCGGTGTACGGACTCTCGGGGCCCGCGCCCCCAGAGAACCAGAGTTTCAGAAATTGCACTAAGTCCAGACATCCAGGACCATTCAAGGGAGCGACCTGCCTCCCTATGCCCGCCACCGGCTCCCTCTAACCGGTGTACGGACTCTCGGGGCCCGCGCCCCCAGAGAACCAGAGTTTCAGAAATTGCACTAAGTCCAGACATCCAGGACCATTCAAGGGAGCGACCTGCCTCCCTATGCCCGCCACCGGCTCCCTCTAACCGGTGTACGGACTCTCGGGGCCCGCGCCCCCAGAGAACCAGAGTTTCAGAAATTGCACTAAGTCCAGACATCCAGGACCATTCAAGGGAGCGACCTGCCTCCCTATGCCCGCCACCGGCTTCCTCTAACCGGTGTACGGACTCTCGGGGCCCGCGCCCCCAGAGAACCAGAGTTTCAGAAATTGCACTAAGTCCAGACATCCAGGACCATTCAAGGGAGCGACCTGCCTCCCTATGCCCGCCACCGGCTCCCTCTAACCGGTGTACGGACTCTCGGGGCCCGCGCCCCCAGAGAACCAGAGTTTCAGAAATTGCACTAAGTCCAGACATCCAGGACCATTCAAGGGAGCGACCTGCCTCCCTATGCCCGCCACCGGCTCCCTCTAACCGGTGTACGGACTCTCGGGGCCCGCGCCCCCAGAGAACCAGAGTTTCAGAAATTGCACTAAGTCCAGACATCCAGGACCATTCAAGGGAGCGACCTGCCTCCCTATGCCCGCCACCGGCTCCCTCTAACCGGTGTACGGACTCTCGGGGCCCGCGCCCCCAGAGAACCAGAGTTTCAGAAATTGCACTAAGTCCAGACATCCAGGACCATTCAAGGGAGCGACCTGCCTCCCTATGCCCGCCACCGGCTTCCTCTAACCGGTGTACGGACTCTCGGGGCCCGCGCCCCCAGAGAACCAGAGTTTCAGAAATTGCACTAAGTCCAGACATCCAGGACCATTCAAGGGAGCGACCTGCCTCCCTATGCCCGCCACCGGCTCCCTCTAACCGGTGTACGGACTCTCGGGGCCCGCGCCCCCAGAGAACCAGAGTTTCAGAAATTGCACTAAGTCCAGACATCCAGGACCATTCAAGGGAGCGACCTGCCTCCCTATGCCCGCCACCGGCTCCCTCTAACCGGTGTACGGACTCTCGGGGCCCGCGCCCCCAGAGAACCAGAGTTTCGGAAATTGCACTAAGTCCGATTTTCGCCCACTACGAGACCTAAAACTGTCATCCAGGATTTCACAGGGGAGTACCCACCTCCCCTATGCCCGCCACCGGCTCCCTCTAACCGGTGTACGGAGTCTCCGGGGCCCGCGCCCCAGAGAACCAGACCTGGACCGCTCCGGAGGGCCGGGGGTTTGCTTTCGCCTTCCCCCCGACAAATGTTTGAGTGGACGGGATGACTTTCAATGGATCGCGGTATATGCACCCGCTCTGCCACTTACGACACCCGCACTCCGAATCAGGTCGTTTACGAGTCATTTCACACCCGGATCAAGAGACATTTGCTTTGACGAGGGAGGTGGACCGAGGCGTTCATTAGCCCCGGTCCGGTTCCAGTGTCATGCGGCTCTCGTCACCGGCGGTGGGGAGGAAAGCACCTCCCACCCCGGCTATCCAAGACCAAGCTCACCGATGCTGGGCGCGGATGTATCGCTCCTTCTAGGCGGGATTCCGACTTAGAGGCGTTCAGTCGTAAGCCCTCGGATGATAGCCTTGCACCAGTAGCTGCACAGCCAAGCGCGAGTACCATGTATCCGAACCTGCGGTTCCTCTCGTACTGGGCTGGATTACTATCGGAGCAACGGTCAACATCAGTAGGGTAAAGCTAACCTGTCTCACGACGGTCTAAACCCAGCTCACGTTCCCTGTTAGTGGGTGAACAATCCAACGCTTTGCGAATTCTGCTTCGCAATGATAGGAAGAGCCGACATCGAAGAATCAAACGGCGACGTCGCTATGAACGCTTGGCCGCCACAAGCCAGTTATCCCTGTGGTAACTTTTCTGACACCTCCCGCTTAAAACCCAAAAAGCAGACGGAAGGATCGTTAGGCCCCGCTTTCACGGTC
>NW_027101321.1:0-20868 GCF_029633855.1 Hoplias malabaricus
CAAAAATCTGAAAGGCTCAATAAAGACAAAATATAACAGACTATTTATATCCTGAAGATGAAGAAATTTTACTGTGGAATTTTATTATTATTTTTTTTTGTAATGGCCCTGTGAACGCAGCATGTGATATGACAGAATGTGGAAACATGAACTTTGGAGTAAATGTCCTATGGCATTTTTATTTTTTTATTTGTCAGATTATCAAGAATCTGAAATTGGTTTTACAGAAGGTGTAATACAAATATAATATCCCAAGAGCTTAATTCATGAAGTTGTGTTTGTTTAAACATTGAATGTCAGTCTGTATATTAACAATGTCTGGTTATTTCTAATATTATTATACATATTTATATAGAAATTTGTGTTTGTAGATTTTTGTACAACCTATGTTTATAAGTAATTTCTTCAGTTTTATTTGTATAAGCTACATTTCTTAGTGCTGTTCAAATGAAAGTCAAATGTAAATACAGGGGTTGGACAATTAAACTGAAACACCTGTCATTTTAGTGTGGAAGGTTTCATGGCTGAATTGGACCAGCCTGGTGGCCAATCTTCATTAATTGCACATTGCACCAGTAAGAGCAGAGTGTGAAGGTTTAATTAGCAGAGGGTAAGAGCACAGTTTTCTCAAAATATTGCAATGCACACAACATTATGGGTGACATACCAGAGTTCAAAAGAGGACAAATTGTTGGTGCACGTCTTGCTGAAACATCTGTGACCAAGACAGCAAGTCTTTGTGATGTATCAAGAGCCACGGTATCCAGAGTAATATCAGCAAACCACCAAGAAGAACAAAACACATCCAACAGGATTAACTGTGGACCCAAGAGGACGCTGTCTGAAAGGGATGTTCGGGTGCTAACCCGGATTGTATCCAAAAAACATAAAACCACAGCTGCCCAAATCACAGCAGAATTAAATGTGCACCTCAACTCTCCTGTTTCCACCAGAACTGTCCGTCGGGAGCTCCACAGGGTCAATATACACGGCCGGGCTGCTATAGCCAAACCTTTGGTCACTCATGCCAATGCCAAACGTCGGTTTCAATGGTGCAAGGAGCACAAATCTTGGGCTGTGGACAATGTGAAACATGTATTGTTCTCTGATGAGTCCACCTTTACTGTTTCCCCACATCCGGGAGAGTTACGGTGTGGAGAAGCCCCAAAGAAGCATGGGGGTGGATCAGTGATGATTTGGGCTGCCTTATCATGGCATTCCCTTGGCCCAATACTTGTGCACTGCCAAGGACTACCAAACCATTCTGGAGGACCATGTGCATCCAATGGTTCAAACATTGTGTCCTGAAGGCGGCGGCGTGTATCAGGACGACAATGCACCAATACACACAGCAAGACTGGTGAAGGATTGGTTTGATGAACATGAAAGTGAAGTTGAACATCTCCCATGGCCTGCACAGTCACCAGATCTAAATATTATTGAGCCACTTTAGGGTGTTTTGGAGGAGCGAGTCAGGAAACGTTTTCTTCCACCAGCATCACATAGTGACCTGGCCACTATCCTGCAAGAAGAATGGCTTAAAATCCCTCTGACCACTGTGCAGGACTTGTATATGTCATTCCCAAGACGAAGTGACGCTGTATTGGCCGCAAAAGGAGGCCCTACACCACACTAATAAATGATTGTGGTCTAAAACCAGGTGTTTCAGTTTCATTGTCCAACCCCTGTATGTTTAAATATGTTCAAAAAGACAAAGGCTTTCATGGGGTGTTCTAATTTTCACACGACTGTACCCACAGTTCATATTTCCACATTCTGTCATATCACATGCTGTGTTCACAGGGCCATTGCAAAAAATTTCCACAGTAAAATTTCTACATCTTCAGGACATCAATAGTCTGTTATATTGTGTCTTTAGTGAGACTTTCAGATTTTTGAGACACTTTGAGCTGCGGAATGTACGTTACCATTCCGCAGGATAAATGCATGTTTACCACCGCGCAGTGAGAGTGAATACAGAGCAATGTTTTAAGAGCTTTTCACCGGTGAGTAACCACTCCTGAGATTGTAAGTGAAATTGAACATATTCTGAAGTAACCTTACATGTTTATAATGGTCCAATAGGCAATCAACTAGTACGGAGTGTGGGTTTGGTTTGTTGTATCTGTATTCACTCTGACGAACCACGTTTTGTGATAGTGCTGCTCTGAGCTGTATTAGTGTGTCTGCTCTAAACAAAATTTCTGCCAAACTCACATAGAGCTGGTCTTATGTCTTGGGTCTGTGACTGCCTCGTGTCCTTGAAAATAGACTGTGGTTGTTTAACGTGCCTTTAACTCGTCAATTTGTGCAATGCGCAACTTTTATAAATTGCTGCTTAATCCTTGAATGCACGGATACTTAACCTTGCCATTCAAAGAGATTTAACCCTTACATGCATAACGGTATAATTCTTTTAGTACCTGGATGTTTAAAATCTAAAATATAAATATATATATATATAAATCTAAACGTTAAACTAATTAAGCCTTATGTTGATGTTTAACTCTTGGATGCACAGTAATTCTGAATGACAGCAATTATATGTAGGACAAACTGATGTGTTACTTACAACAATGATAAATACATCCTGAAAAAATGAAATAAAGTAAACTTAAATGGAATAAGCTATATTTGACTAGAGCAGGATTGTACTTGTGGGCCTCTAGTGACCTGTGATGTGTATTTAAAGGTTAATAACATAAATTGCTCAATTATTAAAGACTGAAAAAGAAAGTTTTCATCTGTTCTGTTTCAGCTTAGTGGGCCTGTTTTATCTGCTACACTGAGTTTGATAAAGCACAGCAAACCCACCACACACACACTTATGATTATGCCCATTCAGCAGAAATACAGTAGAGCTTTCAGGAAGTGTGTGTGTGAGAGAGAGAGCGAGAGAGAGAGAGAGAGAGAGAGAGAGAGAGAGAGAGAGAGAGAGAGAGATGCAGGTTGCATGATGACTAAAAGTCCTGGCCTCCTTTCCTGTTCTTTTACCCAGAATGCACTGTTCAGGAGCTCCATTTAAATGCAGTGTTTTTTATTGCTCCCAAAACATCATGCGATGGCCATTTGTCAGTCTGATTTTGCTAATGTGGTTTTTTTGAGGTTTCAATGTGTGAAAGAAAACACACAGCACTTTCTGCTGTATTCATATACACCAATCAGTCCGGACATTAAAATGACCCCCTGTTGCTGTAGTCATTTTCCATTTTGAGAAGCCTACACAAGGAAGGTATTATCTGGGTCTTCGGTGCTGCAGTGACACTGATGTTGTGGTGCTGTGTTAGTGTGTGCTGTGCTGGTACAAGTGGCTCAGACAAAGCAGTGCTCCTTGAAAGAGAATTTTCCCGCAACCAAAAATTATCCAGCCAATAGCGCCCTGTGTCCACTGATGAAAGACTAGAGGGTAATCAGCACAAACAGTGCAGCGACAAAACCTGCCAGCTTTTATCATCGTCAACTTAAAAGTCTCCCTGTTTAATGATGGAGTGCACCTGCTGTACAGAGACTCAATTTGTATTAAAACACTGAATATTTAATAGAGCTCCAAATTACTTTAACAAATGTTCTTAGTCGGGGGAAACATTTTTCTTTAAGTGTCTCGATGAATAGAAAAGAGTGGCAGCATTCATCTCAGAACAGTGCTTTTATTAAACTCAAACACAAACCCCATTTAGATTAATGAAATGTCTATTTACAGTCCTAAAAGCTTTTTGACTAAGCTGTGTACACCTACACTATGCAGCTAAAAGTATGGCCAGTGGCCTTGCCCAAAGTTTCTTTTATAAAAATCAACGGTGATTAATAGGTACGACCCCTGAGTTGTAAGGTTTTACATTAGATGTTGGAAAATAGCTGTGAGGATTTGATGGCATTATTTATATTATGATGGGGGATGATTAGTTTTGGATTACAAACATCACTCCAGATCATTCCAAAAGTATAGCAAGGTGCTCTTCTCTCTCTCTTTCTCTCTCTCTCTCTCTCTCTCTCTCTCTCTCTCTCTCTCTCTCTCTCTCTCTCTCTCTCTTTATTTTTAATTTAATCATTTGGAAATGTTAGCAGCCATTTTATGGTGAATAAGCATATGGAAATGGATATATTATTTAAACATTGAATTCCATTATGAGTTAAAAGGGTACTTCAAAAGTTTTAATCTTAACTCGTATAGGGTGATTTATAGACACATCACATATATTGCATATCAATTGAAAACCATCCACTCTTCACCCTCATTGGACTCCCTTGTAGCGGCCATATATACACACCCCATGACACATACAGATGAATATGTTTTCCATAATTAATTAGTTATTCTTATTGTTTATGAAAAGGCATTCTAGGAGGCTAAAGCATTTTGTCAGTTTTACTACTATTTCCTACTTCAATCATGCAAATATATTCATCTTCTGTATTAGGGGGCATTTCCTGGATGTGTGTTTCTTCTGTTGTCACATTATGCCGTTAACCGACTAAAACCAAGGCCCCTTCCATTACATTGTGGTAGTACAATTTCACTTTTTAAAATCAGTCTGAAAGTGTTCCAGTTTGTCCCATTTCCAGCACCCCCCAAAACTACAAACCATTAAGACGAGAATGGACAGAGAATCATTGCGAATCATGGAATACTTTGACTGTCATGAAGAAAAGTAGGTCTTTGCTTTTGTTTATTGCATTATGTTTTTAAAAATGATTATAGGAAATGTATGGTGACTGTGTATGGTGTACACAAAATTGTAGTCATTGGTTCATCTCACTGCAATTAGTTTTTATAAAATATTTAACAGCTCCATTATTTTGATTTGTTCAGTAACTTTTTAAATTCATATAAACAAAATGTTTAAAACTGGAAGTATTGTAATAACCACAGCATCCTGTAAATCATTATATAAATGTGCATTTTTTGTTAGTTTGTAGATATGAGGTTTGATGGACAGATAGAAGGATTAATAAATAAAAATAAAAAAAATATACACAAGATGCTATAAGTATTGTGTACAGTTTCATTTTAAATCTTTTTTTTTTTTTTAATAAATATCTTCTCTTGTATGGTCCTTCATTACCATGAAAGAATGATGAAGTGGGCTGACCTTTCGCTCGCAGCCACAGAGTCTTCCCTCAGACGTCTCCACTAATGGAGCAGCTTTTAAAGAGCCGTTAGAGAGCCTGTTGACTCCATCACCCCTTCAACTTCAAGGCCTCTGTTTTTACATTGTAACAGTGAACAACTTATTTGAGTGGTGTCTATTACAGCGCTAATGTCCTCCTGGAGATTAATGCGTGACCAAGGTGTTGATTCCACTCCACTGATTTTATTCTTTTATGATTAATAATAATTATTGCAGTAAAAGAGAACTGTGCGAAAGTTAGAAGCCACACTTGATTCATATTTTAAGGGAACGAAACAACACAGGAGCCACTCTACAATGAAATATAACACAACTGCACTATTTACTTTGTCCCAAACATTCAAATATATCTCTAGCTATGTGGAGTTTGCATACAGTTCGGTGCAGCAGCAGAATCTGACATTGCAAGGAACAGTCACAGCATGGCAGAAACCCTAGGGTCAGTTCAAGGAAACAAAAACACATTTGATCAATTACATCAGTTAGAATCAGTTTGGATCAGGATCAGATTCCAGGCAGATTTTTGGCTGTGGCATTTCTTTCTTTCTTTTTTTTTTTTTTTTTTTTTAATGTGTTGCAATAAAAATGCCTGCTTACCTTTCTTCCTTCCGATAAATCCAGTGATTGGGCAGCAGATGTGACTTGGACTTGGAATTTTCCTCTTTGAAAAGCTCTGACTAAGAGTGACCCTTAATTCTGACCTTTAAGACTTGAACAGCGTGCCATTGTTTCCAGCTAAAGACATTCATCTCAGAGTAAGCTCTTCATTTGCGTCACTCAAGACGCCCTGAACCCCCAGACATCTGTAATGGTTTCTCTCACTTTCTCCCCTAACCTACATTTGAAAATTAAAATCCTATAATTATCTTCAATTAACAGGAGGAGAGTAATCAGTGATTAAGGGAATAAAGTGTGGAGGGGGGGGACTATTTTCATTATAATTTTCGCTCTGCTTTTCTTAACTTTCACCTTTTATCGGCGCCGCGTCGGTATGGTGCAGCGTTTTTAATTAACCTTGTAAGCGCGTGTTGGAGTGTTTCCTCTCTCCCGTGGCCGAGCGAAGTGTGTGTGCATGTGTTTAAAGCTTGTTACAGTGCTGCTGTATGACAGCTCCAGCATGGTCAAGCAGTGTCCAGTATGATCAGAAATGGTCCAAACAGATCCAAAGCTCTCCAACATGGTCTGATAGTAACTTGGATTGGGAGGGTCAGTTTTGATACTATATAATAATTGTCAATCATATGTCAGATATGAAGTTGTCCTTTAATATTTCTGATATAGTGAACATATATTGAGCATCATAAACCTCGTATCTCCAAATTTCTCACTGTAAAGAAGTAAGAAAAAAATCTTAACATTGAATGTTGGCTGGTGTCTTGTCGCTGCGTCTGCCTGTTGCTTGTGTCGACCAAGGGAGCATGTCTTCATTGCCACAACTCAGTAGTTAGTGTTCTGCTGGTGCTGCCCTTGGTTGCTTTTGGTGTTGGCCTGGAGAGCACACCCTCTATGCTGGTGGCTGACTGTGGCTAGCAGCCTAATGCTGTTGTTGATTGGGTGGGGGTAAGTGCCCTTCTCTAGCAACTGGCCTGCTGAAATCACTAGTGTTTAAAGTGGATTGTCAATATCGGTAGTACATTTTAACCATGTTCTGGGCTGTTCACTGGCTGCTCGCGTAGTCTCAACACTGCCCTGTGCTATTTTGCACTCGTTGTATTGCTGTGTTCCTGTTTGTTTTTGATGTTCTTTGTTCTGTATATGAGTAAATTATTATTATTATTAGTAGTAGTAGTAGTAGTAGTTATTTTACTTGTACAGTTAATGTTGTACCATTTCTATTTGTTCATCCATTATACAATTTTAGGCAATACCATAAATACAATCACAGATTTGCTTCCATAAAGCACACTCAAAATTATGGACAATCAAGGTAACTGAAGTTGCTATTTTCCAATAATAATAATAATAATAATAATAATAATTATTATTATTATTATTAATTAATAGTAATACAAGTTGGGAAATGATTGATAAACAGCTTTCATGCTTTAGAACCATTGCTGAGATGTATTATTCCTTATCTCCTGAACCAAAACAAATATCCACAAGCTGTTCAAACACAAAGCAGAACAGACATGAAACTGACCACAAAATAACGAGAATGTGGGCCAAAAATAGCACACAGAGCACAATCTGACCTTATGTTGATAATAAAAATAACCAGAAACTGGCCACAAACTGACCTGAAATAATAAATGAAAAAGGCTTATCTGGTTCTGACCAGGCACTTCACAGAATCAGATCAAAAACCCACCAGTGACAAATCTGGAACAGAAAACAACTAACTGGACTATCATAATTAGTACTACACCAAACCTGACA
Source organism: Hoplias malabaricus (assembly GCF_029633855.1). Lineage (NCBI taxonomy): Eukaryota > Metazoa > Chordata > Actinopteri > Characiformes > Erythrinidae > Hoplias > Hoplias malabaricus. Next base: position 7,509 of record NW_027101321.1, read on the forward strand.
CTAATCTGGCCTAAAGTGCATAGAATCCAGGCCACAGTCTGATCTGGAAATTACCACAATTTGACCTAAAGCCAAGCAGAAATAAAGAAAGTGCATTTCTAACCAGGAAGTGACCACACTAAACTCAAGTTGACCACATACTAATCAGACATGTGGATGAGAGAGAGAGAGAGAGAGAGAGAGAGAGAGAGAGAGAGAGAGAGAGAGAGAGAGAGAGAGAGGAGAGAGAGATGAGAGAGAGAGAGAGAGAGAGAGAGAGAGAGAGAGAGAGAGAGAGAGAGAGAGGAGAGAGAGACAGAGAGAGAGAGAGAGAGAGAGAGAGAGAGAGAGAGAGGGAGAGAGAGAGAGAGAGAGAGGAGAGAGAGACAGAGAGAGAGAGAGAGAGAGAGATGCTTCTGGGAGCTGGTGCTGTAGGCAACGCCTGCAGGGCAATAGTTTGGAGGAGAGCAAGAACATGTATCACACACACACACACACACACAGAGTGAGAGAGAGAGAGAGAGAGAGAGAGAGAGAGAGAGAGAGAGAGAGAGAGAGAGAGAGAGAGAGAGTAGAGCAAAAGAGTCCCAAAACATCCATAAACATGAAACATACAGTATTCATGCAGTCAGAACAGAAAGACATCAGTGCTCATAAAAACACTCAATACGCTGCAAAGACCTTCAGAGTAAACACACACACAAAAACCTCTCTCTCTCTCTCTCTCTCTCTCTCTCTCTCTCTCTCTCTCCTCTCTCTCTCTCTCTCTCCCTCTCCTCTCCTCTCTCTCTCTCTCTCTCTCTCTCTCCCTCTATCTCAACCTCGCTTTAGTCGAGTAAATAATGGAAACGGCTACAAAAAGGCAGCAATTAACTCTGTCGATTCGTCCCTGGTGCTTCCCTCAGAACCAGCCACAGCTTTTAGAAACTTTTCCAGCTCATAATCACAGAATATGCTGAGGGGCAAACACACTCAAATGTAGAGTCCCTCACTGCCGTACAGCATACCTTTAATCATCAGCGACAGCTGTAGAGACGGCTAGGGCAAACACTAATAAAAGCTTCTCCCTATGAATTGGTTACCTGTGAAACAGAAATGCTGCCTTTTGTTGTTATTCTCTTTATTTTCTGTCAGAACTGAAAAGTTCTCCACAATGTATAGATGCCAGTTCTTTAAATAAATGTTGCCATGATCCTATATGTAGATGAGAATGGTTTAAATGTTTGTTCAGATTGTTTCTATTGTTGTCTGGACAAATCCATGTATCTGATGAGTTTTCATATTTGCTGCATTTCGTTGTTCATTATTTATGATTTGACTTCTTAATACAAATTAAATTAACTGAAAAGACTCAAAAGAAGCCCTTAAGTGAATACTTTAAGTATTTTTACACTGTATGTGACAAATATGCAGGTTACTTTAAGTGATATAAGGTTTCAATATATGTCTTTATAACACATATATTACATCTTAATACACTAGAGTTTGGCGAATTCATGTCGTATTCATGGAGGTCTAAATTTCAGTATTTTTGCTGTGTGAGTCAATACAACACTTTAGATATGAGTTAGTTACTGTATTGTTTTCTGGTCTGTATACAGTTATAAGTTATATTCAGTGGTGGGGGTAACGTGTTACACTAATGTGATTACTGTTTTCTGTAACAGAGTAATGTAACATTCATTCATTCATTATCTGTAAGCGCTTATCCAGTTCAGGGTCGCGGTGGATCCAGAGCCTACCTGTAATCATTGGGCGCAAGGCGGGAATACACCCTGGAGGGGGCGCCAGTCCTTCACAGGGCAACACAGACACACACACACACATTCACACCTACGGACACTTTGGAGTCACCAATCCACCTACCAACGTGTGTTTTTGGACTGTGGGAGGAAACCGGAGCACCCGGAGGAAACCCACGCGGACACGGGGATAACACACCAACTCCTCACAGACAGTCAGAGCGGGAATCGAACCCACAACCTCCAGGTCCCTGGAGCTGTGTGACTGCGACACTACCTGCTGCGCCACCGTGCCTCCCCAAAGTAACGTAACAGATTACTGCTAAATATGTAATGATATTTATGAAATATATATTGCGATATTTATGAAATAAATATCCCAATCCAGCTCTCAACACTGTGACTACTTGAACACTCCTTTTTTAGGTCCCAAAAGGAGTACTTGTCCAGGGAAAAGAGGACCTCTGGTTACTGCCAAACGGTTCCTAATTTAGGATTTCCAATTTTACGAACTGGGATGTGAAATATGGCAGAACTAACAACAGACGGTGTAGTGGTGCCACCTTAATTTATCTCTGTGAAATACGGCTGAATTAACAGGTTTTGCTTGCGCATGCACGTTTCTACATTGGGTGTCAGTCAGTCCGTCAGTCAGTCAGTAAGTGCATATGCTCCTTCTAGACCGGCCGGCAGGCGGTCCGGCAAAAAATGGTAATTGCCTGATTTTTCACACAAAAATAACTTGCATTCAAATATTTCACATTCTGTTTACAAACAAAAATTCAAATTCTGTGTGCTCGAATTTGGCGGATTTGCTAACTAATCTATGGTCCAGCAGCTTTTTGTTTTATTGTGTGTGGATGTGTGTGTGTGTGTGTGTGTGTGTGTGTGCACGCCTAATCCTGTTTGAAATTTAGATGAGGGTCAGACTCCTTCATTTAGCCCAGCTTTACTTCTGCTCTGAACTTAACATAAATGCGTGTGTGTGTGTGTGTGTGTGTGTGCGTACGTGATTTCAACTTCAGCTTATTGGCAAAATACTTTGGCAAAATGGCCAAAGCCGATAAGCCAGAATAATCCACACAGTGTCTACACACAGTAAGGTCTGAAATCTCTTTCTCTTTGTCTGTCACCCCCCCCCCCACACCCACACACACACACCCACACTGTCACACACCTACTTCTATCTTGTGTGGCTTTCACCTCTGTGGGCTCAAAAGTCTCTGAGCTCAGGTGTTACAACACAATGTATGATACGGTGTGTATGTGTGTGTGTGTATGTGTGTCTAGAGGACCTAGAGCTTCGGTAGTGTGTCATGTTCTTGCTGAAATGAAATCAGCTGTAAGGAAAGCCCTTTGCTAGTCTGTGTGAGCTACTCCTGAACTCTGACTGCACATATATGGGAGGAAACTGGAGCTCAAGGGTCATGGATGTTGAGGGAGGAGACAGAGCTGTTCCTTCATTCCCCAACCCTCACTTTTCTGCCTTCTGGTCCAAAGTCTGCTTCTGTAACCATTAGTTTCCCTCTCCATTTATCTCATACACAACTCATCTCCCTGCACTGGAGAGCGTCTCACAACACTCAGAAGCACCAATCAGCACCGATCAGCTGTATGATCACATTTAAAAGTATATTTCAGCGCAATGTGAAGAAACTCACAAAAAAACTTTAATTTAACAACTGTATTTTGCAATATTTGAACTATTATTTTCTGTTTGTGTTTAGCATCCTTTATGACTCATTATTACCATAAAAAATAAAACTACTGTAAGTACACGTCTCAATTACACAATCAGGACCAGTTTTTATTATCCCGCTACATTATCCCACACTGATTAATAAAGGAGGTTACGTTCGGTGCACATTTGTTGGAAACGAAAAGAAAGTTGCAGTTGCCTCTTGTGTCTTGCGCTCTGACGCCGAATTTGACTCACAGAACCATGGAACAATCAAGCAGAGTGTTTCACACGGGGAATTAGCACTTGGCTGACGGGGGCTTGGAGAGGTTTGGGCTATGGCACTGCGGGTGGGCATTATTTATTGTTAAACGGGATGCATCCATCCATCCATCCATCCATTATCCATCGCTTATCCGGATCCGGGTCGGGGGGGAAGCAGTCGGGGCAAATAAACCCAGACCTCCTTCTCCCCAGCCACTGCCTCCAGCTCCTCTATGGGTATACCGAGGCATTCCCAGGCCAGTCGAGACATGTAGTCTCTCCAGCGTGTTCTTGATCTGCCCCGGGGCCAGGAGGCATCCGAACCAGATGCCCGAACCACCTTAACTGGCTCCTCTCGACGTGGAGGAGCAGCGGCTCCACTCCGAGTCTCTCCCGGATGTCCGAGCTCCTAACCCTGTCTCTAAGTGAGAGTCCAGACATCCTGCGGAGAAAACTCATTTCAGCCGCTTGTACCCGTGACCTCATACTTTCGGTCACTACCCAAAGCTCGTGACCATAGGTGAGGGTTGGGACGTAGATTGAACGGTAAATCGAGAGGTTTGCTTTTCTGCTCAGCTCTCTCTTCATAACAATGGACCGGTACAGAGCCCGCATTACTGCTGACGCTGCACCGATCCGCCTGTCAATCTCACTCTCCATCTTTCCCTCATTTGTGAACAAGACCCCGAGGTATTTAAACTCCTCCACTTGAGGCAGGATCTCACCTTCAACCTGGAGAGGGCACTCCACCCTTTTCCGACTGAGTACCATGGAATCAGATTTGGAGGTGCTGATCCTCACCCCTACCGCTTCACACTCGGCTGCAAACTGGTCCAGCAAGAGCTGGAGGTCCTGGCTCGATGAAGCCAACAAGACCACATCATCCGCAAAAAGCAGACATGGAATCCTGAGACCACCAAACCGGACACCCTCCGCCACTCGGCTACGCCGAGAAATTCTGTCCATAAAAATTATGAATAGAACCAGTGACAACGGGCAGCCCTGACGGAGTCCAACTCCGACTGCCAGCCATACGAACCAGACTCCTGCTCTGTTTATACAGGGACTGGATGGCTCGTAGCAAAGAGCCCAGTACCCCATACTCCCTGAGCACCCCCCAAAGAATATCCAGAGGGATATGGTCGAAAGCCTTCTCCAGATCCATAAAACACATGTAGACTGGCTGAGCAAACTCCCATGCACCCTCCAGGATCCGAGCGAGGGTAAAGAGCTGGTCCTGTGTTCCATGACCAGGGCGGAATCCGCATTGTTCCTCCTGGATCCGAGGTTCAACTATCAGTCTGACTCTCTTCTCCAGTACCCCCGCATAGACCTTACCGGGGAGGTAGATAGATCCCCCTATAGTTGGAACACACCCTCCAATCCCCCTTTTTAAAAAGGGGAACCACCACCCCAGTCTGCCAGTCCAGAGGCACTGCCCCCGATGTCCAAGCGATGTTGCAAAGACGTGTCAGCCAGGACAGCCCCATAACATCCAGAGCCTTGAGGAACCCGGGGCGAACTTCATCCACCCCCGGAGCCCTATCGTCAAGGAGTTTCCCTACCACCTGAGCCACCTCAGCGCCAGTGATAGATGAGACCCCCCCGCCCCCCAAACCCCCGGGTCTCTGAACTCTGCTTCCTCTGCAGAAGACGTGCTGGTGGTATTGAGAAGATACTCAAAGTATTCCTTCCACCGTCTAAAGACGTCCCCAGTCGAGGTCAACAGTTCCCTACCCCCACCATATACAGTGTTGGTGGAAAACCGGTTTCCCCTCCTGAGTCGCCTGATGGTTTGCCAGAAACTTCTCGGAGCCAACCGAAAGTTGTTTTCCATGTTCTCACCGAACTCCTCCCACACCCGAGTTTTTGCCTCAGCGACAGCCGAAGCCACAAGCCGCTTGGCTCCCCGGTACCTGTTGGCTACCTCCTTTCTTCAGCTTGACATCCTCCCCCACCCAGGGCGTCCACCACCGAGTGCGGGAATTGCCACCACGACAGGCACCAACAACCTTGCAGCCACAGCTCCGTTCAGCCGCCTCAACAATGGAGGTCCAGAACATGGCCCATTCAGACTCAATGTCACCAGCCTCCCATGGGATGCAGTCGAAGCTCTGCTGGATATGGGAGTTAAAGATCTTTCTGAAACCCTCAGCACGCATTTGGGCCTGCCAGGTCTGTCCGGCATCCTCCCCTGCCATCTGATCCAACTCACCACAAGGTGGTGATCAGTTGACAGCTCAGCGCCTCTTTTCACCTGAGTGTCCAGAACATATGGCCGTATGTCCGATGATACGACTATAAAGTCGATCATTGAAACGCAGCCTAGGGTATCCTGATGCCAGGTGTACTTGTGGACACCCTTATGCTCGAACATAGTGTTCGTAATGGACAAACTGTGACGAGCACAGAAATCCAATAACTGAACACCACTCGGATTCAGATCAGCGGGGCCGTTCCTCCCAATCACGCCCCTCCAGGTCTCACTGTCATTACCCACATGAGCATTGAAGTCCCCCAGCAGAACAATGGAGTCCCCAGAATTAGTCTTCTCCAGCACCCCCTCTAGGGTCCCCAAGAAGGCATGGTACTCTGAACTGCTGTTCAGTGCATAAGCACAAACAACAGTCAGAGCCCTTTCCCCAACCCAAAGGGGCAGGGAAATTACCCTCTCGTCCACTGGGGTAAACCCCAATGTACAGGCATTAAGCCAGGGGGCTATGAGTAAGCCCACTCCTGCCTTACGCCTCTCACCCTGGGCAACTCCAGAGTGAAAGAGTATCCAGCCCCTCTGAAGGAGATTGGTTCCAGAGCCAATACTGTGTGTCAAGGTGAGCCAAACTATATCTAGCCAGTACCTCTCAACCTCGCACACCAGCTCAGGCTGTTTTCCCCCAGAGAGGTTATGTTCCATGTTCCAAAAGCCAGTTTCAGTAGCCGAGGATCAGAAAGCCAGGGTCCCCGACCCCGGCTGCCACCCGATCCACAATGCACCAGACCCGGATTACTACCTCTCCCACAGGTGGTGGGCCTATGGGACTAAACGGGGTGTTAAACGGAGTGTTTATCTTTAATAAAAAACAAGCAAGAATAAAAATATAGTACCTTTTAATTTGGTATGTTGTGCTTTGCTGCAGACATCACAGTAAAAACAGGGAACTGAATGCAGGTTACCAAACAAACAACAAAGATATACATTAAAAATCGAATTGTAGTAAATATAATACATTGCATTACACAAAGATTGTTCACAAATTCCAAATCTTGGGTCCAAGTTGAGTCCAAGTCATTTGAAGGTGAATCTCAAGTTGAGTGTGAAGTCACTGTTTTAGTGACTTAAGTGCGACTCGCATCCTAGTCTCAAACTCGAGTCCCCATTGAGGAGGTATAAGACTGTTATACATTTTAGCACATTTCTGTGTGTTCTGAGAGCAAGATAGATTCTTGGAAAATATTTTATTTGCAACTGTCTGCCTAAATTATTTCTCTGATTTGGCTTAAAATTTAATAAAGTATTTCTCCTTGCCTGAAAATGTGAGTGATGTTTCCACTCCGGAGTCCTAATCCCAAATGTGTCTCTACACTCTCTGTACGGCACAGTGTATGTCATAAAATAAGGGTTTGCATTGTATGTTGACAGTAATGAGCTCTAAGGTTCATGCTCAGTAGTGAGCTCTAAGGTTCCTGTTTCCCTGTCAAATTAGTGTCTAATTACTGTCTGGATGAAGAATGAGGGCGGCACGGTGGCGCAACAGGTAGTGTCGCAGTCACACAGCTCCAGGCCTGGAGGTTGTGGGTTCGATTCCCGCTCCGGGTGACTGTCTGTGAGGAGTTGGTGTGTTCTCCCCGTGTCCGCGTGGGTTTCCTCCGGGTGCTCCGGTTTCCTCCCACAGTCCAAAAACACACGTTGCAGGTGGATTGGCGACTTGAAAGTGTCCGTAGGTGTGAGTGTGTGAGTGAATGTGTGTGTGTGTCTGTGTTACCCTGTGAAGGACTGGCGTCCCCTCCAGGGTGTATTCCCGCCTTGCGCCCGATGATTCCAGGTAGGCTCTGGACCCCCCGCGACCCTTAATTGGATAAGCGGTTACAGATAATGAATGAATGAAGAATGATTAGGTTTATCTGTGATGTGCACTTTGTAGGGAGTATGGAGCAATTTCAGGTGCAGCCCGAGTTTCTTTTACTGACTGACAACAGACAAACAGCACTGTTTACAGAAAAATGTGTCTGGTCTATAATTTTTTTTTCTTTAATTTTAACATCTAAATGCAGACAATGTGTTGAAAGAAACAATTAAACCAATTAAACATCACTTTATTTATTATTATTTTTTTTTATTTGAGTTGTGTGTTTGGGTAATGAGTAGATAGCCACCATTTTCGCTACTCGACACAGTGATGTCACCTGTAACCCATAGTGTAGGGCCTGAAATGGTTTGTAGGGGATTGCTTCATCACAGAGGAAGCCAAAATTCCTCATGCTGGACAATATTCGAGAAGGACAATTTGATATGGCATTCTCATTGAAGAGACTGGAATGTATCCAAATGCTTTTCGTTCTTGCGCATTGTTTTGCATATATTAGCCCTGTATTTATTCCATTCGGTTGTATGGACTCTGAGCTGTCCACCCAAGGGTCATTTGATTTGAAATATTCCTTTAATACATGAGAGCGAGAGAGGGTGAGAGAAGCAGCTGAAAGGGTTTATGGCGACCCGTTCATGCAGTAAACACAGCCAGTGTGAATAGCTTTTCTGAAAAAAATTTGATTTGTGATCATCCTCTCTTAACTACACCTTTCCTGTTGTTATTTTAAAGTATCTTCACCTGACCATAACTCAGAATGGACTGAATAAAGGACAGTACTCTCCAGCCTCAAGAATTTCATACAGTAAAAATATTCACGCCATCCCTGTGACACCTTTCCCTCATAAAGGATGTTAAGGAGGTGTAAATGTCACTGTGTTCCTCTCAAAGCAGATCTACTTGTCCTTCACTCCCATGGTTCATGAGCAAGTGCCGTTTTCATCTATTCTGGTCCGTTCTGTTCACTTTCAATCGAAAAAGTGAAAAGCTGATGTCTCATTCCATTCCATTTCTTCTCTCCACTTATTACTCAAAGCAAATAGTCACATTAGCATCAATTACCTTCATTTCCGCAAATTATTGCCCAAGGTAATTAAAGTCAAAGTATAGATTGGATAAGGTTTTTTTTTTTTTTTTTTTTTTTTTTTTAACCAGGCCAGGGATTGACTGAATGCATTAGATCTACATACACACACACGCACACACAAACACACACACACATGCACACTTTCATCAATAAGTAATTATGAGTAATAGAGATGTGTCTGGGTTAGAAGAGCTCTGAGGATGGAGGAAAAACTTAGGGGATGTATTAAGTTTGTAATAAAATATATTTTCTCTTTCCTGGCTTCTCTCTCTCTCTCTCTCTCTCTCTCTCTCTCTCTCACTCTCTCTGATACACACACACACACACACACTTACATATATATATATATATATATATATATATATATATATATATATACCCTACATAACTAACTATATAATGGCTGGCTTGATTCCTTAAACTGTCATGAAAAACTGAGAACAGTGCTATATCATCCCTCAACATCCATGGCTGAGGTGCACTTGAGCAAGGTATCTAATGCTCATCTGTTCCCTGTGCGCTGCTTGCCACTCTAGCTGGGTGTGTTTACTGCCATATATGGGTTAAATTCAGAGGCACAGTTTCATGGTACTTCTGTACAATGTCAATAAAAGCATGAATATAGAATGACTCAAATGTGTAATATATCTAAACATGTCTTTAAATGTTAGTTATGATCTGGTGATCTCAGATTTATCATGTTATAAATGAGTTAACACAACGTATTAACACCACTGATTCATTGTTAACGTTAACACATTTTCTTATTTTAAAAAAAATTTAATCAAATAATGGTAGCACCATAAACCTGAACTCAGCTTCTCATTTGAATTTGCTGTTCCACTTTAAAATGTTACCACCATTTGCCAACATTACCATACCAAAAGAAAATATTTATCACTTAAGGTTGGAGAGTGAAAATAGGAAATTCGACTGATTAACATCCGGAGTGCTTGTGGGAGATTTCTACGCAAAATGCAAAGTGTCTACAAACCGGATTCCAAAAAAGGTTGGGACACTAAACAAATTGTGAATAAAAACTGAATGCAATGATGTGGAGATGGGAAATGTCAATATTTTATTCGTAATAGAACATAGATGACAGATCAAAAGTTTAATCTGAGTAAATGTAACATTTTAAAGGAAAAACATGTTGATTCAAAATTTCACAGGGTCAACAAATTGAGCATATAACGAACAGCTGGAAGACCAATTAACACTAATTAGGTGAATTGACAACATTATTGGGTATAAAAAGAGCTTCTCAGAGTGTCAGTGTCTCTCTGAAGCCAAGATGGTAAGAGGATCGCCAATTCCACCATTGTTGCGCAGAAAGATAGTACAGCAATACCAGAATGGTGTTACCCAGTGTAAAATAGCAAAGACTTTTAAGTTATCATCATCAACCGTGCATAACATCATCAAAAGATTCAGAGAATCTGGAACAATTGCTGTGCGTAAGGGTCAAGGCCGTAAAACTCTACTGGATGCTCGTGATCTCCAGGCCCTTAAACGTCACTGCACCTCAAACAGGAATGCCACTGTCAAGGAAATAACAGAATGGGCTCAGGAATACTTCCAGAAAGCATTGTCAGTGAACACAATCCACCGTGCCATCCGCCGTTGCCAGCTGAAACTCTACAGTGCAAAGAGGAAGCCATTTCTAAGCAAGCTTCACAAGCTCAGACGTTTGCACTGGGCCAGGGGTCTTTTAAAATGGAGTGTGGCAAAATGGAAGACTGTTCTGTGGTCAGATGTGTCAGGATTTGAAGTTCTTTATGGAACACTGGGACGCCATGTCATCCGGACCAGAGAGGACAAGGATAACCCAAGTTGTTATCAACGGTCTGTTCAGAAGCCTGCATCACTGATGGTATGGGGTTGCATGAGTGCTTGTGGCATGGGCAGCTTGCATGTCTGGAAAGGCACCATTAATGCAGAGAACTATGTTCAGGTTCTAGCACAAGGTGCGACAAAGAAGGCCCAAGACGATTGAACAGTTAGAGGCCTGTATTAGACATGAATGGGAGAGCATTCCTATTTCTAAACTTGAGAAACTGGTCTCCTCTGTCCCCAGACGTCTGTTGAGTGTTGTAAGAAGAAGGGGGGATGCCACACAGTGGTAAAAAATGGCCTTGTCCCAAGTTTGTTGACGCCATGAAATTTTGAAACAACATATTTTTCCCTTAAAATGATACATTCTCTCAGTTTAAACTTTTGATCTGTGATTTGTGTTCTATTCTGAATAAAATATTAGATGTTGGCACCTCCACATCATTGCATTCAGTTTTTATTCACAATTTGTTTAGGGTCCCAACTTTTTTGGAATCCGGTTTGTATACATAATAATAATAATCCCCCACATGTATTACATCCACAGTGTCAATGCTGAACTGAGTATGGTCCACCATCCAACAATACTCAGCTGATGGTGTCCTGTGAACTGTGTCATGTGACCATTGGTAAAGGACTAGAGAATGACCAACGCAAACTGCAGAAACAGATGAGTTACTTTCTCTGGCTTTACATCTACAAGTGGACAACAAGTAGGTGGTCAAACAGTGAGTGGACGAATTGGTTAAAAACTCCACAGCACCGCTGTTACTGATTCACCCTGACCAGTGAAACACCACTACCACATTGTGTCACTGCAGTCCTGTGAATGACCTACCACCCTCGGCATACGTGTTTTGTGGTGGTAGTGAGGGTCCTGACCATTGAAGAACAGGATAAAAAGTGGGCTAACACAGCTTGCAGAGCAAAGTACACCTATATAGACATTAGAGCTGATAAAATGGAAAGTGAGTTTAGAAACAAGGATATATATGTACTGAGAGTTTTGTGGGTTGTCCTGTAGGTTGACCCTGGTTAAAATACATTATAAGGACAAAAGTGTGAGTGTGTGTGTGTGTGTTTTAACATCTAGTTGGTTGTTCCAGGTGAGTCACATTGTGCAGTGCCAGCTCCTGGTGTTATTTATAGCCGGACAGTGGAGCTGATGCTGCAGGTGTTGATGTTCTAGTTCTTCTCCACAGTCATTTGTAAGTGTTAAAAATACACACATTTATATATGGAGGTCACTGATTACAAGATAGGAAAAAGAGGAGAATAGGAATAGTAAAGGGGCAATGCTAAACACATAGAAACAACTATCCTATTTTCAGGAAGAATGACCATTCATTCATTCATTCATTCATTCATTCATTCATTCCTGTTCATCATGTACAGGGTTGCAGTGGGTCTGGAGCCCACCTAGAGCCAATGTGTACAAGGCACAGTCAAACCCTGGACTGGGTGCCACTCCATCATAAGGCATCAGACTTTCACCCACTCACACTGGTACCCAGGACCCCATCAGCCAGCAAGTTTAATATAATACATACGTTATAAAAGAGATACAATAATTGTCATTATTATGTATTCCTAAAGAGGGAAAACATGCATGGAAAATAATTGTTAATTTAAAAAACAAAACATTTGTCTATGCTGTGAAGATAGAGATGTGCAGCACCTGAAACTACAGATACTGGAAGCCTGTGCTAGCATTTCTCCTGCAGTGAAGAGTTGCATTGACAATCTAACACAATGGGCATCACTTTGAACACATTTTATAAGTGGTTAGAAACTTGTAAATAACTCATGAAGGAATAAAGTTACGTTAAAACCAAGCACACCATTGTTTTTCATGTGAAAATCCCAATAAGTTTGATGTGTTCCATGACCCTCTTCCCATTGAAAAAACAAAAGTTGCATCCAAAATGGCCAATTTCAAAATGGCCGTCATGGTCACCATCTTGAAAAATTTCCCCCCTCCCATATACTAATGTTCCACAAACAGGAAGTTAATATCACCAACCATTCCCATTTTATTAAGGTGTATCCATATAAATGGCCCACCCTCTATATCTACTATTGAATGTACAAGTAGGTTTTAAAGCCTTTCTCTGTATGTTTAATTGTAATTCAAAATTTCATATCTTTTTTTTCAAATTATGTTAAATGTTCTATATCATATTAAAGTTTTATTAAAAGTTGAAAACAGCATAGGAGTTCCTATTCTTTTTTTATTATTATTATTTATTCTAACCCTAATACATAGACAATTCACATTTCTATACTATGCTACAGTTAGCATACAATGACAAAAGCAGGAGAATATTTGAATTTTGAATTACAATTATAAAGCCGTCAAATATATTTCTTGTGTGTTCTGTCTTTGTGTCATCATGGCTAAGATATGATGATATCAGAATTTGACATATGTTTTCACACTACATATGACTGCATTCTGACCCCAGCTCTTTCTAAATGCATTGAATAGAGCTCCATTATTCCAGAGAATGCAGTTGTAGTGCTACACAGCCCCGTGCTTGTGGGTTTTATATACTTCTTTACTCCTGGCATTGATCATAGTGACCTAAGGCTGCTGTGCAGCTGCTGTAGAGAACATTTTGTTTCATGATTTTCTGTGGAGATTATATATGAAAAGATTATAGTGCAAGCAAGGTTGAATGTCTGTGAACCT
>NW_027101322.1:0-5000 GCF_029633855.1 Hoplias malabaricus
CAATTCACATATATTTGACTTGTGTCAAATATATTGCAATTGGGATCCCGATTCACATATATTTGACACAAGTCAAATATATTGCAATTGGGATCCCAATTCACGTATATTTGACACAAGTCAAATATATTGCAATTGGGATCCCGATTCACATATATTTGACACAAGTCAAATATATTGCAAATGGGATCCCAATTCACATATATTTGACACAAGTCAAATATATTGCAATTGGGATCCCAATTCACATATATTTGACTTGTGTCAAATATATTGCAATTGGGATCCCGATTCACATATATTTGACACAAGTCAAATATATTGCAATTGGGATCCCAATTCACATATATTTGACACAAGTCAAATATATTGCAATTGGGATCCCGATTCACATATATTTGACACAAGTCAAATATATTGCAAATGGGATCCCAATTCACATATATTTGACACAAGTCAAATATATTGCAATTGGGATCCCAATTCACATATATTTGACTTGTGTCAAATATATTGCAATTGGGATCACAATTGCAAATTATATCTTACCCAGAGCCCCAGGCTCCCAGAAGGGAGCTGGGCTGTGATAAGGCTTGCCCCGGAGCCTACCACTGGTGCTAAGACTCCCATAAGCCTCTGGATCTCTGCAGAGTCCCAGAGTCCCAGAGTCCCAGAGTCCCAGAGCCCCAGGGACCCAGAGACCCAGAGCCCCAGAGCCCCAGAGCCCAAGAGCCCCAGAGTCCCAGGGACCCAGAGTCCCAGAGTCCCAGGGACCCAGAGTCCCAGGGACCCAGAGTCCCAGGGACCAAGAGACCCAGAGCCCCAGGGACCCAGAGTCCCAGGGACCCAGAGTCCCAGGGACCCAGAGACCCAGAGACCCAGAGCCCCAGGGACCCAGAGCCCCAGAGCCCCAGAGCCCCAGAGTCCCAGAGCACCAGAGCCCCAGAGCCCCAGAGTCCCAGGGACCAAGAGTCCCAGGGACCCAGAGACCCAGAGCCCCAGGGACCCAGAGACCCAGAGCCCCAGGGACCCAGAGACCCAGAGCCCCAGGGACCCAGAGCCCCAGAGCCCCAGAGCCCCAGAGTCCCAGAGTCCCAGAGCCCCAGAGCCCCAGAGCCCCAGAGACCCAGGGACCCAGAGCCCCAGAGTCCCAGAGCCCCAGAGCCCAAGAGCCCCAGGGACCCAGAGACCCAGAGCCCCAGAGCCCCAGAGCCCCAGAGTCCCAGAGCCCCAGTGCCCCAGAGTCCCAGAGCCCCAGAGCCCCAGAGTCCCAGGGACCCAGAGTCCCAGAGCCCCAGGGACCCAGAGACCCAGAGCCCCAGAGCCCCAGAGACCCAGAGCCCCAGAGCCCCAGGGAACCAGAGCCCCAGAGTCCCAGGGACCCAGAGACCCAGAGACCCAGAGCCCCAGGGACCCAGAGCCCCAGAGTCCCAGGGACCCAGAGCCCCAGAGCCCCAGGGACCCAGGGACCCAGAGCCCCAGAGCCCCAGAGTCCCAGAGCCCCAGAGTCCCAGGGACCCAGAGACCCAGAGCCCCAGAGCCCCAGAGTCCCAGGGACCCAGAGCCCCAGAGCCCCAGGGACCCAGAGCCCCAGAGCCCCAGAGTCCCAGAGCCCCAGAGCCCCAGGGACCCAGAGACCCAGAGTCCCAGGGACCCAGAGCCCCAGAGCCCCAGGGACCCAGGGACCCAGAGCCCCAGAGCCTCAGAGACCCAGAGCCCCAGAGACCCAGAGACCCAGAGCCCCAGAGTCCCAGAGCCCCAGGGACCCAGAGCCCCAGAGTCCCAGGGACCCAGAGACCCAGAGCCCCAGGGACCCAGAGCCCCAGAGTCCCAGGGACCCAGAGACCCAGAGCCCCAGAGCCCCAGAGTCCCAGGGACCCAGAGTCCCAGGGACCCAGAGCCCCAGAGCCCCAGAGTCCCAGAGCCCCAGAGCCCCAGAGCCCCAGAGCCACAGGGACCCAGAGCCCCAGGGACCCAGAGCCCCAGAGTCCCAGGGACCCAGAGACCCAGAGTCCCAGGGACCCAGAGACCCAGAGCCCCAGGGACCCAGAGCCCCAGAGCCCCAGAGTCCCAGGGACCCAGAGACCCAGAGCCCCAGAGCCCCAGAGCCCCAGGGACCCAGAGACCCAGAGCCCCAGAGCCCCAGAGCCCCAGAGTCCCAGGGACCCAGAGCCCCAAGGACCCAGGGACCCAGAGTCCCAGGGACCCAGAGTCCCAGGGACCCAGAGACCCAGGGACCCAGAGTCCCAGAGTCCCAGAGTCCCAGGGACCCAGAGCCCCAGGGACCCAGAGCCCCAGGGACCCAGGGACCCAGGGACCCAGAGACCCAGAGCCCCAGGGACCCAGAGCCCCAGAGCCCCAGAGCCCCAGAGCCCCAGAGTCCCAGGGACCCAGGGACCCAGGGACCCAGGGACCCAGAGCCCCAGAGCCCCAGGGACCCAGAGTCCCAGGGACCCAGAGACCCAGAGCCCCAGGGACCCAGGGACCCAGGGACCCAGGGACCCAGAGACCCAGAGCCCCAGAGCCCCAGGGACCCAGGGACCCAGGGACCCAGAGACCCAGAGACCCAGAGCCCCAGGGACCCGGCGCACCGGTCGAACCTATCTGGCCCACACTTAAGCCCCCGCCCTCGGACTAAACCAATCAGCCTGCCCCGTCAAAAAAGATGCCCACTGGTAGACCTGGAACCTTAAAATATATTGGAAGTGGGATGGTTGCCCAATTGCTGTATAATATATTGCAAGTTCATCCTGCCCACTGGTGGACCTGGGAGCCAAAACGGCGCGCAATATATTGGAAGTGGGACGGTTGCGCAATCGCTGTACAATATATTGGAAGTGGGATGGTTGCCCAATTGCTGTATAATATATTGCAAGTTCATCCTGCCCACTGGTGGACCTGGGTGCCAAAACGGCGCGCAATATATTGGAAGTGGGACGGTTGAGCAATCGCTGTACAATATATTGGAAGTGGGATGGTTGCCCAATTGCTGTACAATATATTGGAAGTGGGATGGTTGCCCAATTGCTGTATAATATATTGCAAGTTCATCCTGCCCACTGGTGGACCTGGGAGACAAAACGACGCACAATATATTGGAAGTGGGACGGTTGCGCAATCGCTGTACAATATATTGGAAGTGGGATGGTTGCCCAATTGCTGTATAATGTATTGGAAGGACCCTCCGTCAAATCTCAAAGTTCATTCTGCCCACTGGTGGACCTGGGAGACAAAACGCCGCACAATATATTGAAAGTGGGATGGTTGCCCAATTGCTGTACAATACATGGGAAGTGGGATGGTTGTCCAGTTCATTACACCCTCATCCTGGGCCTCTGATTAGGCTTGCCCCGGAGCTTACCACCGGTGCCTACCTCCAGGGGCTTATTCACCCCAACGCCCTGGTCCCCTAACCCGGCATGAATTTCACCAAGGGTCCCCTACCTCCGGGGCTCCCTATCAGCCAATACATTAAGAACACCTCATCCTGGGCCTCTGATAAGGCTTGCCCCGGAGTTTACCACCGGGGCCTACCTCCGGGGCCTAATTAAACCCAACGCCCTGGTTCCCTGAACGGGCCTTATTCAAACAACCTCTCCGCCGCCTAAGCTCCGGAGCTTCCTTTTGGCTCCCAGAGGCCCAGAGGCCCAGGCTCCCAGAGGCCCAGAGGCCCAGGCTACCAGAGGCCCAGGCTACCAGAGGCCCAGAGGCCCAGAGCCCCAGAGGCCCAGAGACCCAGGCTACCAGAGGCCCAGAGGCCCAGAGGCCCAGAGGCCCAGAGACCCAGAGGCCCAGAGTCCCAGAGACCCAGAGACCCAGAGGCCCATAGACCCAGAGGCCCAGAGACCCAGAGACCCAGAGCCCCGGGGACCCAGAGACCCAGAGACCCAGAGCCCCAGAGCCCCAGAGTCCCAGGGACCCAGAGCCCCAGAGCCCCGGGGACCCAGAGCCCCAGAGCCCCGGGGACCCAGAGACCCAGAGCCCCAGAGACCCAGAGCCCCAGAGGCCCAGAGCCCCAGAGGCCCAGAGGCCCAGAGGCCCAGAGACCCAGAGGCCCAGAGACCCAGAGACCCAGAGACCCAGAGGCCCAGAGTCCCAGAGACCCAGAGACCCAGAGACCCAGAGGCCCAGAGTCCCAGAGACCCAGAGACCCAGAGACCCAGAGACCCAGGGCCCCAGGGCCCCAGAGACCCAGAGACCCAGAGACCCAGAGTCCCAGAGTCCCAGAGTCCCAGGGACCCAGAGCCCCAGAGCCCCGGGGACCCAGAGCCCCAGAGCCCCGGGGACCCAGAGACCCAGAGCCCCAGAGTCCCAGAGTCCCAGAGTCCCAGGGACCCAGAGCCCCAGAGCCCCAGAGACCCAGGGACCCAGAGCCCCAGAGCCCCGGGGACCCAGAGCCCCAGAGCCCCGGGGACCCAGAGACCCAGAGCCCCAGAGTCCCAGAGTCCCAGGGACCCAGAGCCCCAGAGCCCCGGGGACCCAGAGGCCCAGAGGCCCAGAGGCCCAGAGGCCCAGAGTCCCAGAGACCCAGAGCCCCAGAGCCCCAGAGCCCCAGAGGCCCAGAGCCCCAGAGCCCCAGAGACCCAGAGCCCCAGAGCCCCAGAGACCCAGAGACCCAGAGACCCAGAGACCCAGAGCCCCAGAGCCCCAGAGCCCCAGAGCCCCGGGGACCCAGAGCCCCAGAGCCCGGGGACCCAGAGACCCAGAGCCCCAGAGCCCCAGGGACCCAGAGCCCCAGAGTCCCAGAGCCCCAGAGCCCCGGGGACCCAGAGCCCCAGAGCCCCGGGGACCCAGAGACCCAGAGCCCCAGAGTCCCAGGGACCAAGAGCCCCAGAGCCCCGGGGACCCAGAGCCCCAGAGACCCAGAGCCCCAGGGACCCAGAGACCCAGAGACCCAGAGCCCCAGAGTCCCAGAGACCCAGAGCCCCAGAGTCCCAGGGACCAAGAGCCCCAGAGCCCCGGGGACCCAGAGCCCCAGGCTACCAGAGGCCCAGGCTCCC
>NW_027101322.1:10000-25000 GCF_029633855.1 Hoplias malabaricus
CGGCTCCGGCGCCACTCTCCCCCCCGCGAACGAGGGGGGCGGACCGGGGTACCTATGCACCTAAGGCGGTCCTCGCATAACCCCGAGTTCCGAAGCCGGCTCGCTACGTCCACCCACCCGGAGGGGGAGAGACTCACGTCGGCCGACGACGAAAGGTACGAGGCTTCTGCGGTCCATACCTTGAAGGTACCCGCCGGGGGAGGTTTGGCCTCTCGAGTCCGACTCGACAACCGGCCGTGGCCAGGTCACCGTTAATGATCCTTCCGCAGGTTCCCCTACGGAAACCTTGTTACGACTTTTACTCCCTCTAGATGCCCAGGTTCGATCGACTTCCCACCTCAACGAGGCAACCCCCCGGTAAAGGGGCACCTCGGAGATGGTCCGAGGACCTCACCAGGCCATCCAATCGGTAGTAGCGACGGGCGGTGTGTACAAAGGGCAGGGACTTAATCGACGCGGGCTGGTGACCCGCGACTACTTGGAATTCCTCGTTCAAGGGGAAAAGTTACAATCCCCTATCCCCAGCGGGGAAGGCGTTCATAGGATTGCCCAGGCCTTTCGGCATAGGATGGATGCACATGCTGAACCAGCCAGTGTAACTCACGTGCGGCCCCGGGCGTCTAAGGGCATCACAGACCTGTTATGGCCCCGAATCTCATACGGCTTTGCCTTGCCCCGGATCGCTCTAAGAAGTTCGGCCACCGACCGACGAACCCCTCGGGCCGCAAGCCCCCACAGGGACCCAAGGGAGGGCCGTGTAACTTTTTAAGGCACAGGGTCTCGTCCGTTATCGGAGTTAACCAGACGAATCGCTCCACGAACTCCCAACGGCCATGCACCACCACCCACAGAATCAAGAAAGAGCCATCAATCTGTCAATCCTTACCGTGTCCGGGCCGGGTGAGATTCCCCGTGTTGAGTCAAATTAAGCCGCAAGCTCCACTCCTGGTGGTGCCCTTCCGTCAATTCCTTTAAGTTTCAGCTTTGCAACCGTACTCCCCCCAGAGCCCAAAGACTCGTGGTTTCCCTCACGCTGCCCGGCGGGTCATGGTCGCTAGCCTCACGCCGCCGGATCGCGGGTCGGCATAGTTTACGGTCGGAACTACGACGGTATCTGATCGTCTTCGCTCCCCCGACTTTCGTTCTTGATTAATGAAAACATTCTTGGCAAATGCTTTCGCTTTCGTTCGTCCCACACCGGTCAACGAATTTCACCTCTATCGGTGTGGTACGGATGCCCCCGGCCGTCCCTCTTAATCATTGCCCTCGGTCCTTAAAACCCACGAAATAGGACCGTGGAAGCCCCGGAGCCCCACTCCGGAACGACCAGCCGTCCCGAAGGAGAGACCCCGAAGCCCCGCGGAAGGGCCCTATTCCATTATTCCTAGCTCAGTCAGACATGGCACGTGTCGGCCTGCTTTGAGCACTCTGCTTTATTCAAAGTAAACGCTCCGGACCCTCCAACCCACCGTGCACCGCAGTGAAGTACCCAGCTAAGGGCTTCTCCGCGGCCGGCGAGCAGAGGACACCGGCGGGTAGGGACCAGGTCCCAACATCCACCCAGAGACAGGGGGTCACCCCCGAAGGAGCTCCCCACGCCATCCCGGACAGTACAGGGGATCCGAGACCTGTCCCCACATCCAACTACGAGCTTTTTAACTGCAGCAACTTTAGCATACGCTATTGGAGCTGGAATTACCGCGGCTGCTGGCACCAGACTTGCCCTCCAATGGGTCATCACTCACGGACATAGATTGAGTTCATTTCGATTACGCTCCACAGGATCATAGGACCCGCATCGATATTTTTCGTCACTACCTCCCCGTGTCGGGAATGGGTAATTTGCGCGCCTGCTGCCTTCCTTGGAAGTGGTAGCCGTTTCTCAGGCTCCCTCTCCGGAATCGAACCCAGATTCCCCGTTACCCGTGGTCACCACGGTAGGCACGTAGCCTACCGTCGAAAGTTGATAGGGCAGACACTCGAATGATACGTCGCCGCCCCGGAGGGCTTAACGATCGGCCAGAGGTTATCTAGAGTCACCAAAGCGACCCGACCGGAGCCGGGAGGGTTTTTCGGTTCTGATAAATGCACGTATCCGGGGGACAGGGGCCGGGAGAGCATTTCACGCCGACCCCCAGAACCCTTCCAACGCTTCGTTTGCATGTATTAGCTCTGGAATTACCACAGTTATACCAAGTAACGTGTGGAGCGATCAAAGGAACCATAACTGATTTAATGAGCCATTCGCAGTTTCACTGTACCAAAACCCGTGTGTACTTAGACTTGCATGGCTTAATCTTTGAGACAAGCATATAATACTGGCAGGATCAACCAGACCGACCCCCCTTGGATCTCAAACCCCGGACGGGGAAAGAGAGGGGGCGCATGGAGCCCGTGAGAGTGATCTCAGGGGACACCAGCGAAGAGGATCGAACGCGACCCCGCTGTGGGGGTCTGCAATCGACTTGGCAACTTGGAAAACGTATGATTCTCGCCCGGACGGTGCAGGCTAGGGGCCGGGTCCTTCCCTCAAACGGATCCCGACCCTAAGGCACCACCGACGCGGACGTTGAACGGACCTACTGTTGGATCGACCGGCCGACTAAGTCCCCCTCGGAACCGTTCTGGACAAGCGGACATGCCTCTTACGGGCATCCACGAGCCATGGAGGCTGGGAGCACAAGGTGGGGAGGATCGCTCTAAGCACTGTATTTAGGCTTAGAAGCCTGCCCCTGGTGCTCCGCGTATACCGAGCTCGAACGGCCGTGAAGGACAGCCGTTAAGGGAAGAGAATGGAAGAGAATCCTGGCCCCCTCAAAGCGCGAGGAAGTCGGCATAGGTTTTTACGGTACGCCACCACCGGAGCCGTCTGATGTTCAGAAGACGAAGGGTTTTGCCCTCAATCTCGTAAGGTCGAGGGCTCACCACCGAACTTCCAGCCGCGGTCCTTGGTAGGACCGATACGCGGACAAGCCGCAAATCCTGGCCCCCTCGCAGTGCGAGGAGGTCGGCAAAGGTTTACGGTTTCGCCCCCCGGAGCCTACGGAAGTCTGCGTTTAAGAAGACGAAGGGTCGGATCCCGTAGGCCGACCCTGCGAACTTCCAGCCGCGGTCTGTGGAAGACCGATCCGTGTCACCTCTAATGCGCTCTTTGCCTCCGGCCGTTTCCAGCCGGGGGCCCGGTGGTGCGCTCCCACGTCCCGCTCAAAGGAGGGGAAAGGTCGGGAGATCCCACGGACCGGCGGATGACCGCCGGCCAACGCCTCGGGGGGTTACGCGGCCCCGTCGACTCGCGCACGGGCAAATTTATGGGTTTAAAAAGGGGGACAATCCTCATACGTTCGACCCCCCGGTGCCCAGGGAAGTTGACCCTCCCCGGGCAGGCATATCGAACGAATCATCGGTCGGAAAACTCTCTCTTTCGGGACGGGGGAAACCCCTCATACGCTCGACCCCCCATGCCCAGGAATGTTTTACCTTCCCAGGCATACATCGAACGAATCATCGGGGTGGACACAACGGGCTTATAACAATCGACGGGGCGGCCCGTTCCACCCGCCCCACAAGTGGGCAGATGGTCGGTGGCCTATAGACCCACAGGCAGTCCCAATACCACCGTGATACGAGATCCGGGGTTGGGACTTGACCTTAAAGGTACCCGGTCGAGGCGGACCGAGTGGAAGCCACTCGGATTTATGACAGTGGTAGGCCCCACGGACCTTGGGGACCACTCCCCATCGCTCTGCCCGGCACCTGGCTCGGAAACCGGGACTAATTTTGGCAGTAATACGCTATCGGTCTTGGTTCTCATTGGTTCATACACCCAAGATGGGCGAACGTCGAACGCGAACGGGAGCGATCAACGCCCATAACCCCTAATTATGCACGAACCGGGGGCTATATAAGGGGTCGCCTTCACTCGGAGCCGTCAGTCTCTCACCATGGATAGCTGCCCGCTTTGCGAACAAGCCATTGCTACGGATCTGACTTTCCACTTTACCATCTTCCACAGACTCGGACCGGACGACGCAGCCTTCCTCCGAGAACTGGACCGAAGCGGGGAGAATTCATCACAGCTCGACTGCCCTCTCTGCGGCCTGCCGTCTCTCTCTTCGCCGGCAGATCACCTGGGCTCGGCGCATTCCCTCAAAGGCCTCGCCCTTCGGATCGCTCTCTCTGCCGCTCGACGCCTTCGCACCCTCCACCTTCTGCGTCGCTATCAACAGTCTAAGCCGCGGAACCCTCCACCGCCCTCGGGATCCCGTTCCCCGAATCCAGCCTCGCCGCCGGGACCAAGCACGCCGGGACCGAGCGCGCCGGGACCGAACACGCCGGGACCGAGCACGCCGGGACCGAGCACGCCGGGACCGAACACGCCGGACCCGAACACGCCGGACCCGAACACGCCGGACCCAAGCACGCCGGACCCAAGCACGCCGGACCCAACCATGCTGTACCCAAGCTCACCGGACCCAAGCACGCCGGAGCCAACCACGCCTGATGCTTGCCCGCTCTGCGAGCAAGCCATTACGGATCTGACTTCCCATTATACCACCTTCCACCGCCTTGGATCTGCCGACATTGACTTTCTCCGGGGACTGGACCAAAGTGGGGAGAATTCGTCCCAGCTCGACTGCCCTCTCTGCGGCCTGCCGTCTCTCTCTTCGCCGGCGGATCACCTGGGCTCGGCGCATTCCCTCAAAGGCCTCGCCCTTCGGATCGCTCTCTCTGCCGCTCGACGCCTTCGCACCATCCACCTTCTGCGTCGCTATCAACAGTCTAAGCCGCGGAACCCTCCACCGCCCTCGGTATCCTGTTCCCCGAATCCAGCCTCGCCGGGCCCCAGCACGCCGGGCCCCAGCATGCCGGACCCAGCCATGCCGGGCCCAAGCACGCCGGGCCCAAGCACGCCGGGACCCAACACGCCGGACCCAGCTTCGCCGGACCCAGCCTCGCCGGACCAAGCCTCCCCGGGCCAAGCCACTACGGGCCAAGCCACGCCGGAGCCGGTCGACAGCGACTACCAACCGAGCGAGTCTTCCCCTGCCGAATCCACCTCGGACACGGATTCAGAGACCGAGCGGGCACGGCGAACCTCCCGGGGGAGGCAGCTCGTGATCCCGCATCGGTTTCGGGACACCTACGTCAGCCGTTCGGTAGACGACTTTCAGAAGTTCTACCTGCGGGTCGACGCGTCACCGAAGGACATCGAGAACTCTCGCCAGCGACGGGGCCACGTTATTCGGTTCCTGCTTCACTGCGCCCCGCCCGGCTGCCAATTCACAGACCTGTCTTTCGTCCATCACACGAACGTTCCCACTTGGGTACAGAGCCTTCAGAAACTGGGTTACGCTTCGACAACCGTTAAGTGTTACCTGCACAGCGCCAAGGCGTTCGTCTCCCACGTCGCTGCCTTCGACCCAGAGACCGCCGGGGTCAGCCCCGAAGAGCTCCAGAGGCTGAAGCTGACCTTCGCCAAGGCTCATCGGGACATCGCACGCACGATTCTGGGCCATCGCCAGCGCGTGAAGAGAGCGAAGCTGAGTCGCTTGCCGCAACCTTCGGATTTCAGGGTCTTCCTAAGCCACGCTAAGACCCGAATCCCAGAGCTCATAGACGCGGCCCGGACGGGGGACACCGCCCGCCGGTCGACGCTACGGATGCTCCAGGGGTACCTGCTCGGCCTTTTGTCTGTCTTAACCGGTCACCGGTCGGTTGTGTTTCTCAACCTGACGGTTGGAGAGTTGAGGCAAGCCAGCACCACGGATGGCACCGGCTTCGTGGTTTATGTTCGTGAACACAAGACCAACGCCTCGTTCGGGGACGCTCCGATCGGGTTGTCTGCCACAGAGCTGGCCTGGTTGACCGCACTCAGCGACTTACACGGGGCCCGGGACGGGTTCGTGTTCTTGGACAGGGGGAACCAGCTGCGCAAGCCAAACTCACTGCTTCGGATCGCGTGGACGGATGCGGGCCTCGGAGGCGCGGTGGCCTTCAACCTGATCCGCACGGCTGTTTCGAACCAAGTGAGTGTTGAACTTAATCCGACTTATGTGGGCTCTTAACCCCGGCCTTCCTACTTCTGACACCTCGCACCTCTGTTTCAGGTTTCGACTCTGCCGGCCGAAGATAGAGATCGAGTGACGACAAGCATGTGCCACTCCAACATCACTGCCCGGGCCTTCTACCGAGCCGGCCTCTCTGCGGCCGATGTGATGCGGGCTCGTGAGAACCGTCTTTCCGCCCTCGAAACGGCCTGAACCGGACCCTCTTCAAAGCGCAACCCAGCCGGGATTCACTCCGTGTTTCTGCACCCCCGTGGCTTTGATATGTTTTACTGCGAAATAAATACATTTATTTCTGAATCCCCAAACAGAGTGTTCCCGTGTGGTACTTGCTTCGGTTTGGAGATGGAGGGGGGGTGGAGATTGGGTGATCCTCCCAGAGGGAGACTTTTTACGAGGTCCGACCGGCCTTAAGACTTAAACGATCAGTGGTTATGGGTTAACTTAGTCGGCGGGCGGCCCGTTCCACCGCCCCGCTAAGGGAGCAGTGGTCGGAGGCCTATGGACCTTAGGCAGTTCACCGGGGTGGGTAAACTTACCTTTAGGCACCCGTCGCATGAATATAGGAGACCATTTGGCTTTTTTGGCCCCGGAAACCAGCCACTTCTCCGGGCATATATAGAACCAATCCCCCCCAGGGAGGGAGTTGGAACTAAAGGTCATTGAAATTAAATGGGTTTAACAGTTAACTTTGTCGGCGGGCGGCCCGTTCCACCGCCCCGCTAAGGGAGCAGTGGTCGGAGGCCTATGGACCTTAGGCAGTTCACCGGGGTGGGTAAACTTACCTTTAGGCACCCGTCGCATGAATATAGGAGACCATTTGGCTTTTTTGGCCCCGGAAACCAGCCACTTCTCCGGGCATATATAGAACCAATCCCCCCCAGGGAGGGAGTTGGAACTAAAGGTCATTGAAATTAAATGGGTTTAACAGTTAACTTT
Source organism: Hoplias malabaricus (assembly GCF_029633855.1). Classification (NCBI taxonomy): domain Eukaryota; kingdom Metazoa; phylum Chordata; class Actinopteri; order Characiformes; family Erythrinidae; genus Hoplias; species Hoplias malabaricus. Next base: position 17,005 of record NW_027101322.1, read on the forward strand.
GTCGGCGGGCGGCCCGTTCCACCGCCCCGCTAAGGGAGCAGTGGTCGGAGGCCTATGGACCTTAGGCAGTTCACTGGGGGCGGTAAACTTACCTTTAGGCACCCGTCGCATGAATATAGGAGACCATTTGGCTTTTTTGGCCCCGGAAACCAGCCACTTCTCCGGGCATATATAGAATGAACCATCGGGGGCTAAGGGCAGATAGTCAAGTCAGTTATACCGATCGAACTCTCTTGAGTTTCGGCTTAAAGCTCTGGCATTTGCCGTTGGGACTTAGAGTTTTTTTTTTAATAAAGAGGGGAGGCCGGGCTTACCTCCACCTTAAGCCCAGAGGGTGTCCCAGTCCTCGGGCTTGTGTATTCGCATCAACGGGGTCCATGGAAGTCATTTTAGACATCCAGAGGGGAGGCAACCCAAACCATCCCCTTAGCCCAGAGGTGTGCCACTCCTCGGGCTTGTGTATTCGCATCAACGGGGTCCATGGAAGTCATTTTTAGACCTCCAGAGGGGAGGCAACCCAAACCATCCCCTTAGCCCAGAGGTGTGCCAGTCCTCGGGCTTGTGTATTCGCATCAACGGGGTCCATGGAAGTCATTTTTAGACCTCCAGAGGGGAGGCAACCCAAACCATCCCCTTAGCCCAGAGGTGTGCCACTCCTCGGGCTTGAAACTTCGCATCACCGGGGTGTATGGAAGTCTTTGGTCCAGTTCTGCCAGTGCTCGTTGTCGAACTTAGAAATATTTCTAATTATTTTTAGACTTCCAGAGGGGAGGCCGAGCATACCAACCCCTTAGCCCAGAGGTGTGCCAGTCCTCGGGCTTCGGTATTCGCATCACCGGGGTCTACGGAGGTCTCAACTTAGGTTTTGAAAACCTCCAGAGGGGGGGCCGGATTAACCACCACCCTAGCCCAGAGGTGTGCCAGTCCTCGGGCTTCGGTATTCGCATCACCGGGGTCTACGGAGGTCTCAACTTAGGTTTTGAAAACCTCCAGAGGGGGGGCCGGATTAACCACCACCCTAGCCCAGAGGGGTGCCAGTCCTCGGGCTTCGGTATTCGCATCACCGGGGTCTACGGAGGTCTCAACTTAGGTTTTGAAAACCTCCAGAGGGGGGGCCGGATTAACCACCACCCTAGCCCAGAGGGGTGCCAGTCCTCGGGCTTCGGTATTCGCATCACCGGGGTCTATGGAGGTCTCGACTTAGGTTTTGAAAACCTCCAGAGGGTGGGGGCATATCTTATCCCCACCCTAGCCCAGAGGGGTGCCAGTCCTCGGGCTTCGGTATTCGCATCACCGGGGTCTATGGAGGTCTCGACTTAGGTTTTGAAAACCTCCAGAGGGTGGGGGCATATCTTATCCCCACCCTAGCCCAGAGGTGTGCCAGTCCTCGGGCTTCGGTATTCGCATCAACGGGGTCTACGGATGTCTCGACTTAGGTTTTGAACACATCCAGGGAAGCAGAGCGGACATTCCCATTATTTCAAGCCCATCGGGAAGCCACTCTTTTGGGCATAGCGTTTCGCATCGCTGTTACCCAAACTTACGTCTGATTTAATGCCTCCCTAATATCCCGACGGCACCAGGCTGAGAAACCATATGCCCACAGGATTTGAGGCATTGGAACCTCGTTCGCATAGCTGACAACGATGAACCTCCCTCGGACTCGCTACGAGGCTTGAGGAGGGTCCTGATTTTCTTAAAATCTCAGGTGAGGGACTTAGAAAATTTTCACTTTAAAACCACAGACCTCCAGAGGAGAGACCGGGCTTATCACAACCTTAGCCCAGAGGGCGCCACTCCTCGGGCATGTCACTTCGCATCACCGGGGTCCATGGATGTCTCGACTTAGGTTTTGAACACATCCAGAAGGGGGGGCCGGATTAACCACCACCCTTAGCCCAGAGGGGTGCCAGTCCTCGGGCTTTAAATTCGCTTCGCCGGGGTCTATGGAAGTCATTTTTAGACCTCCAGAGGGGAGGCAACCCAAACCATCCCCTTAGCCCAGAGGTGTGCCACTCCTCGGGCTTGTGTATTCGCATCACCGGGGTCCATGGAAGTCATTTTAGACATCCAGAGGGGAGGCCACCCTAACCATCCCCTTAGCCCAGAGGGGTGCCAGTCCTCGGGCTTTAAATTCGCTTCGCCGGGGTCTATGGAAGTCATTTTTAGACCTCCAGAGGGGAGGCAACCCAAACCATCCCCTTAGCCCAGAGGTGTGCCAGTCCTCGGGCTTTAAATACGCATCACCGGGGTCCATGGAAGTCATTTTAGACCTCCAGAGGGGAGGCAACCCAAACCATCCCCTTAGCCCAGAGGTGTGCCAGTCCTCGGGCTTGTGTATTCGCATCAACGGGGTCCATGGAAGTCATTTTTGACCTCCAGAGGGGAGGCAACCCAAACCATCCCCTTAGCCCAGAGGTGTGCCAGTCCTCGGGCTTGTGTATTCGCATCAACGGGGTCCATGGAAGTCATTTTTGACCTCCAGAGGGGAGGCAACCCAAACCATCCCCTTAGCCCAGAGGTGTGCCAGTCCTCGGGCTTGTGTATTCGCATCAACGGGGTCCATGGAAGTCATTTTTGACCTCCAGAGGGGAGGCAACCCAAACCATCCCCTTAGCCCAGAGGTGTGCCAGTCCTCGGGCTTGTGTATTCGCATCAACGGGGTCCATGGAAGTCATTTTTGACCTCCAGAGGGGAGGCAACCCAAACCATCCCCTTAGCCCAGAGGTGTGCCAGTCCTCGGGCTTGTGTATTCGCATCAACGGGGTCCATGGAAGTCATTTTAGACCTCCAGAGGGGAGGCAACCCAAACCATCCCCTTAGCCCAGAGGTGTGCCACTCCTCGGGCTTGTGTATTCGCATCACCGGGGTCCATGGAAGTCATTTTAGACCTCCAGAGAGTGGGGCCGGTCTTACCACCACTCTTAGCCCAGAGGGCGTCACTCCTCGGGCATGAAATTCGGATAACCGGGGTCCATGGATGTCTCAACTTAGGTTTTGAACACATCCAGAGGGGAGGCCACCCAAACCATCCCCTTAGCCCGGAGGTGTGCACCTCCTCGGGCTTGAAATTCGAATCACCGGGGTCCATGGAAGTCATTTTAGACATCCAGAGGGTGGGGCCGGTCTTACCACCACTCTTAGCCCAGAGGGCACCACTCCTCGGGCATGAAATTCGCATCACCGGGGTCCATGGAAGTCAGTTTAGACCTCCAGAGAGTGGGGCCGGGCTTACCACCACCCTTAAGCCCAGAGGGCGTCACTCCTCGGGCATGGAATTCGCATCAACGGGGTCTACGGATGTCTCGACTTAGGTTTTGAACACATCCAGGGAAGCAGAGCGGACATTCCCATTATTTCAAGCCCATCGGGAAGCCACTCCTTTGGGCATAGCGTTTCGCATCGCTGTTACCCAAACTTACGTCTGATTTAATGCCTCCCTAATATCCCGACGGCACCAGGCTGAGAAACCATATGCCCACAGGATTAGAGGCGTCTGAACCCCTTTCGCATAGCCGACAACGATGAACCTCCCTCGGACTCGCTACGAGGCTTGAGGAGGGTCCTGATTCTCTTAAAATCTCAGGTGAGGGACTTAGAAAATATTCACTTTAAAACCACAGACCTCCAGAGGAGAGACCGGGCTTATCACAACCTTAGCCCAGAAGGCACCACTCTTCGGGCATGTCACTTCGCATCACCGGGGTCCATGGAAGTCTCGACTTAGGTTTTGAACGCATCCAGAGGGTGGGGGCCGGACTTACCACCACCCTTAGCCCAGAGGGCGTCACTCCTCGGGCATAAAATTCGGATAACCGGGGTCCATGGAAGTCAATTTTGACCTCCAGAGAGGGGGGGCCTGGCTTACCACCACCCTAAGCCCAGAGGGCGTCACTCCTCGGGCATGAAATACGCTACACCGGGGTCCATGGAAGTCAGTTTAGACCTCCAGAGAGGGGGGGCCGGGCTTACCACCACCCTTAGCCCAGAGGGCACCACTCCTCGGGCTTGAAATTCGCATCACCGGGGTCCATGGAAGTCTCGACTTAGGTTTTGGAAACCTCCAGAGGGGGGGCTGCACTTACCACCACCCTAAGCCCAGAGGGCGTCACTCCTCGGGCATGAAATACGCTATACCGGGGTCCATGGAAGTCCTTTTAGACCTCCAGAGAGGGGGGGCCGGGCTTACCACCACCCTTAGCCCAGAGGGCACCACTCCTCGGGCTTGAAATTCGCATCACCGGGGTCCATGGAAGTCTCGACTTAGGTTTTGGAAACCTCCAGAGGGGGGGCTGCACTTACCACCACCCTTAGCCCAGAGGTTCATCACTCCTCGGGCATGAAATTCGGATAACCGGGGTCCATGGAAGTCAGTTTAGACCTCCAGAGAGTGGGGCCGGGCTTACCACCACCCTAAGCCCAGAGGGCGTCACTCCTCGGGCATGAAATTCGGATAACCGGGGTCCATGGAAGTCAGTTTAGACCTCCAGAGAGTGGGGCCGGGCTTACCACCACCCTAAGCCCAGAGGGCGTCACTCCTCGGGCATGAAATATGCTACACCGGGGTCCATGGAAGTGATTTTAGACCTCCAGAGAGGGGGGGCCGGGCTTACCACCACCCTTAGCCCAGAGGGCGTCACTCCTCGGGCATGAAATTCGGATAACCGGGGTCCATGGAAGTCTCGACTTAGGTTTTGGAGACCTCCAGAGGGGGGGCCGGGCATACCACCACCCTTAGCCCAGAGGGCGTCACTCCTCGGGCATGAAATACGCTATACCGGGGTCCATGGAAGTCAGTTTTGACCTCCAGAGAGGGGGGGCCTGGCTTACCACCACCCTAGCCGAGAGGGCGTCACTCCTCGGGCATGAAATTCGCTTCACCGGGGTCCATGGAAGTCATTTTAGACCTCCAGAGAGGGGGGCTGCACTTACCACCACCCTTAGCCGAGAGGGCGTCACTCCTCGGGCATGAAATTCGGATCACCGGGGTCCATGGAAGTCAGTTTAGACCTCCAGAGAGTGGGGCCGGTCTTACCACCACCCTAAGCCCAGAGGGCGTCACTCCTCGGGCATGAAATTCGGATAACCGGGGTCCATGGAAGTCTCGACTTAGGTTTTGGAGACATCCAGAGGGGGGGCCGGGCTTACCACCACCCTAAGCCCAGAGGGCGTCACTCCTCGGGCATGAAATTCGGATCACCGGGGTCCATGGAAGTCAATCTAGACCTCCAGAGAGGGGGGGCCGGGCTTACCACCACCCTTAGCCCAGAGGGCATCACTCCTCGGGCATGAAATTCGGATAACCGGGGTCCATGGAAGTCTCGACTTAGGTTTTGGAGACCTCCAGAGGGGGGGCCGGGCATACCACCACCCTTAGCCCAGAGGTGAGTCACTCCTTGGGCTTTAAATTCGGATAACCGGGGTCCATGGAAGTCAGTTTAGACCTCCAGAGGGGGGGCCGAGCATACCACCACCCTTAGCCCAGAGGTGTGCTCCTCATCGGGCATGAAATACGCTTCACCGTGGTCCATGGAAGTCATTCGAGACCTCCAGAGGGGGGGCTGGGCATACCACCACCCTTAGCCCAGAGGTGAGTCACTCCTCGGGCATGAAATTCTCTTCACCGGGGTCCATGGAAGTCATTTTAGACATCCAGAGGGGGGGCCGAGCATACCACCACCCTTAGCCCAGAGGTGTGCTCCTCATTGGGCATGAAATGCGCTTCTCCGGGGTCCATGGAAGTCAGTTTAAACATCCAGAGGGGGGGCCGAGCATACCACCACCCTTAGCCCAGAGGTGTGCTCCTCATCGGGCATGAAATTCTCTTCACCGTGGTCCATGGAAGTCATTCGAGACCTCCAGAGGGGGGGCTGGGCATACCACCACCCTTAGCCCAGAGGTGAGTCACTCCTCGGGCATGAAATTCTCTTCACCGGGGTCCATGGAAGTCATTTTAGACATCCAGAGGGGGGGCCGAGCATACCACCACCCTTAGCCCAGAGGTGTGCTCCTCATTGGGCATGAAATGCGCTTCTCCGGGGTCCATGGAAGTCAGTTTAAACATCCAGAGGGGGGGCCGAGCATACCACCACCCTTAGCCCAGAGGTGTGCTCCTCATCGGGCATGAAATACGCTTCACCGGGGTCCATGGAAGTCATTCGAGACCTCCAGAGGGGGGGCTGGGCATACCACCACCCTTAGCCCAGAGGTGAGTCACTCCTCGGGCATCAAATTCGCATCACCGGGGTCCATGGAAGTCAGTTTAGACCTCCAGAGGGGGGGCTGAGCATACCACCACCCTTAGCCCAGAGGTGTGCTCCTCATCGGGCATGAAATACGCTTCACCGGGGTCCATGGAAGTCATTCGAGACCTCCAGAGGGGGGGCCGAGCATACCACCACCCTTAGCCCAGAGGTGAGTCACTCCTCGGGCATCAAATTCGCATCACCGGGGTCCATGGAAGTCAGTTTAGACCTCCAGAGGGGGGGCTGAGCATACCACCACCCTTAGCCCAGAGGTGTGCTCCTCCTCGGGCATCAAATTCGCATCACCGGGGTCCATGGAAGTCATTTAGACCTCCAGAGAGGGGGGCCGAACCTACCAGCAACCTTAGCCCAGAGGGCGTCACTCCTCGGGCTTCAAACTCCCATCATCGGGGTTCCATGGAAGTCTCGACTTAGGTTTTGAACCGTTCCGGGGTCACCTCCAGTGAGATAACGCGGAAATCTCACTATATTCATGCCCACAGGCGAACCAGAGCCTTGGGCTTGTCATAGTTACATACGGTGTACCCAAACTTTCGTCTTTTCTAAAGGAACCCTAATGTCCTGACGGCACCGCACTGGAAACCCCCATGCCCTCTGAATTTTTACCACTCCGAGGTGCTCCGTTTTGGGCTTGCTACCTAGGGCGAAGAGGGTCAGAAATTTTTCTAAGTCCTACTTTAAAACGTCCCACTGGGAGACCACTAGGGTTAGCACTTTGCCAAAAAATCACGGCTGAATGCAATTTTCACGCCTCGCACCCTTTGTTCGTTTAGATTTAACAAAAAAATCAACCGAACCCCCTTTTTAACAACGCTTTGCCGAATTTAGCTCACTTTTCCCGGCCTGGAATATCTCACGCTTGCCCCCCACGGTACTTACCTCCGGGGAAGACACCCCCGTCGCTGCCAACACCCATGCCCGGCCCAGGCTCACCCGACTCGGCCTCGCTAGCTCCATCGCCCGCTCCAAACCTCCGGGGAGAAGACCCCCATCGCCGCCAACGCCCATGCCCGGCCCAGGCTCACCCGACTCGGCCTCGCTAGCTCCATCGCCCGCTCCAAACCTCCGGGGCTGGACCTCCAGGAACCCAGCGCACCTCTCGAACCTATCCGGCCCACACTTAAGCACTCCTCCTCGGACTAAACCATTCAGCCCGCGCCGCTGGAACGAGCGCCCACTGGAAGACCTGAGCCTCAAACCCGCGCGCTTTACGGTTCTCTATCTCCCCGGGCTCGGAGCACTTTTCTCGGCCATGGGACCTCCAGGGGGGGCCCCTCTTAGCTCCGTCATCATTTCTCTAAGTCTCACTCCGCCCACTGGAAGACCTGAGCCCCAAACCCGCGCGCTTTACGGTTCTCTATCTCCCCGGGCTCGGAGCACTTTTCTCGGCCATGGGACCTCCAGGGGGGGCCCCTCTTAGCTCCGTCATCATTTCTCTAAGTCTCACTCCGCCCACTGGAAGACCTGAGCCCCAAACCCGCGCGCTTTACGGTTCTCTATCTCCCCGGGCTCGGAGCACTTTTCTCGGCCATGGGACCTCCAGGGGGGGCCCCTCTTAGCTCCGTCATCATTTCTCTAAGTCTCACTCCGCCCACTGGAAGACCTGAGCCCCAAACCCGCGCGCTTTACGGTTCTCTATCTCCCCGGGCTCGGAGCACTTTTCTCGGCCATGGGACCTCCAGGGGGGGCCCCTCTTAGCTCCGTCATCATTTCTCTAAGTCTCACTCCGC
>NW_027101322.1:30000-55000 GCF_029633855.1 Hoplias malabaricus
CCAGAGTCCCAGGGACCCAGAGTCCCAGGGACCCAGAGACCCAGAGACCCAGAGCCCCAGGGACCCAGAGCCCCAGAGCCCCAGAGCCCCAGAGTCCCAGAGCACCAGAGCCCCAGAGCCCCAGAGTCCCAGGGACCAAGAGTCCCAGGGACCCAGAGACCCAGAGCCCCAGGGACCCAGAGACCCAGAGCCCCAGGGACCCAGAGACCCAGAGCCCCAGGGACCCAGAGCCCCAGAGCCCCAGAGCCCCAGAGTCCCAGAGTCCCAGAGCCCCAGAGCCCCAGAGCCCCAGAGACCCAGGGACCCAGAGCCCCAGAGTCCCAGAGCCCCAGAGCCCAAGAGCCCCAGGGACCCAGAGACCCAGAGCCCCAGAGCCCCAGAGCCCCAGAGTCCCAGAGCCCCAGTGCCCCAGAGTCCCAGAGCCCCAGAGCCCCAGAGTCCCAGGGACCCAGAGTCCCAGAGCCCCAGGGACCCAGAGACCCAGAGCCCCAGAGCCCCAGAGACCCAGAGCCCCAGAGCCCCAGGGAACCAGAGCCCCAGAGTCCCAGGGACCCAGAGACCCAGAGACCCAGAGCCCCAGGGACCCAGAGCCCCAGAGTCCCAGGGACCCAGAGCCCCAGAGCCCCAGGGACCCAGGGACCCAGAGCCCCAGAGCCCCAGAGTCCCAGAGCCCCAGAGTCCCAGGGACCCAGAGACCCAGAGCCCCAGAGCCCCAGAGTCCCAGGGACCCAGAGCCCCAGAGCCCCAGGGACCCAGAGCCCCAGAGCCCCAGAGTCCCAGAGCCCCAGAGCCCCAGGGACCCAGAGACCCAGAGTCCCAGGGACCCAGAGCCCCAGAGCCCCAGGGACCCAGGGACCCAGAGCCCCAGAGCCTCAGAGACCCAGAGCCCCAGAGACCCAGAGACCCAGAGCCCCAGAGTCCCAGAGCCCCAGGGACCCAGAGCCCCAGAGTCCCAGGGACCCAGAGACCCAGAGCCCCAGGGACCCAGAGCCCCAGAGTCCCAGGGACCCAGAGACCCAGAGCCCCAGAGCCCCAGAGTCCCAGGGACCCAGAGTCCCAGGGACCCAGAGCCCCAGAGCCCCAGAGTCCCAGAGCCCCAGAGCCCCAGAGCCCCAGAGCCACAGGGACCCAGAGCCCCAGGGACCCAGAGCCCCAGAGTCCCAGGGACCCAGAGACCCAGAGTCCCAGGGACCCAGAGACCCAGAGCCCCAGGGACCCAGAGCCCCAGAGCCCCAGAGTCCCAGGGACCCAGAGACCCAGAGCCCCAGAGCCCCAGAGCCCCAGGGACCCAGAGACCCAGAGCCCCAGAGCCCCAGAGCCCCAGAGTCCCAGGGACCCAGAGCCCCAAGGACCCAGGGACCCAGAGTCCCAGGGACCCAGAGTCCCAGGGACCCAGAGACCCAGGGACCCAGAGTCCCAGAGTCCCAGAGTCCCAGGGACCCAGAGCCCCAGGGACCCAGAGCCCCAGGGACCCAGGGACCCAGGGACCCAGAGACCCAGAGCCCCAGGGACCCAGAGCCCCAGAGCCCCAGAGCCCCAGAGCCCCAGAGTCCCAGGGACCCAGGGACCCAGGGACCCAGGGACCCAGAGCCCCAGAGCCCCAGGGACCCAGAGTCCCAGGGACCCAGAGACCCAGAGCCCCAGGGACCCAGGGACCCAGGGACCCAGGGACCCAGAGACCCAGAGCCCCAGAGCCCCAGGGACCCAGGGACCCAGGGACCCAGAGACCCAGAGACCCAGAGCCCCAGGGACCCGGCGCACCGGTCGAACCTATCTGGCCCACACTTAAGCCCCCGCCCTCGGACTAAACCAATCAGCCTGCCCCGTCAAAAAAGATGCCCACTGGTAGACCTGGAACCTTAAAATATATTGGAAGTGGGATGGTTGCCCAATTGCTGTATAATATATTGCAAGTTCATCCTGCCCACTGGTGGACCTGGGAGCCAAAACGGCGCGCAATATATTGGAAGTGGGACGGTTGCGCAATCGCTGTACAATATATTGGAAGTGGGATGGTTGCCCAATTGCTGTATAATATATTGCAAGTTCATCCTGCCCACTGGTGGACCTGGGTGCCAAAACGGCGCGCAATATATTGGAAGTGGGACGGTTGAGCAATCGCTGTACAATATATTGGAAGTGGGATGGTTGCCCAATTGCTGTACAATATATTGGAAGTGGGATGGTTGCCCAATTGCTGTATAATATATTGCAAGTTCATCCTGCCCACTGGTGGACCTGGGAGACAAAACGACGCACAATATATTGGAAGTGGGACGGTTGCGCAATCGCTGTACAATATATTGGAAGTGGGATGGTTGCCCAATTGCTGTATAATGTATTGGAAGGACCCTCCGTCAAATCTCAAAGTTCATTCTGCCCACTGGTGGACCTGGGAGACAAAACGCCGCACAATATATTGAAAGTGGGATGGTTGCCCAATTGCTGTACAATACATGGGAAGTGGGATGGTTGTCCAGTTCATTACACCCTCATCCTGGGCCTCTGATTAGGCTTGCCCCGGAGCTTACCACCGGTGCCTACCTCCAGGGGCTTATTCACCCCAACGCCCTGGTCCCCTAACCCGGCATGAATTTCACCAAGGGTCCCCTACCTCCGGGGCTCCCTATCAGCCAATACATTAAGAACACCTCATCCTGGGCCTCTGATAAGGCTTGCCCCGGAGTTTACCACCGGGGCCTACCTCCGGGGCCTAATTAAACCCAACGCCCTGGTTCCCTGAACGGGCCTTATTCAAACAACCTCTCCGCCGCCTAAGCTCCGGAGCTTCCTTTTGGCTCCCAGAGGCCCAGAGGCCCAGGCTCCCAGAGGCCCAGAGGCCCAGGCTACCAGAGGCCCAGGCTACCAGAGGCCCAGAGGCCCAGAGCCCCAGAGGCCCAGAGACCCAGGCTACCAGAGGCCCAGAGGCCCAGAGGCCCAGAGGCCCAGAGACCCAGAGGCCCAGAGTCCCAGAGACCCAGAGACCCAGAGGCCCATAGACCCAGAGGCCCAGAGACCCAGAGACCCAGAGCCCCGGGGACCCAGAGACCCAGAGACCCAGAGCCCCAGAGCCCCAGAGTCCCAGGGACCCAGAGCCCCAGAGCCCCGGGGACCCAGAGCCCCAGAGCCCCGGGGACCCAGAGACCCAGAGCCCCAGAGACCCAGAGCCCCAGAGGCCCAGAGCCCCAGAGGCCCAGAGGCCCAGAGGCCCAGAGACCCAGAGGCCCAGAGACCCAGAGACCCAGAGACCCAGAGGCCCAGAGTCCCAGAGACCCAGAGACCCAGAGACCCAGAGGCCCAGAGTCCCAGAGACCCAGAGACCCAGAGACCCAGAGACCCAGGGCCCCAGGGCCCCAGAGACCCAGAGACCCAGAGACCCAGAGTCCCAGAGTCCCAGAGTCCCAGGGACCCAGAGCCCCAGAGCCCCGGGGACCCAGAGCCCCAGAGCCCCGGGGACCCAGAGACCCAGAGCCCCAGAGTCCCAGAGTCCCAGAGTCCCAGGGACCCAGAGCCCCAGAGCCCCAGAGACCCAGGGACCCAGAGCCCCAGAGCCCCGGGGACCCAGAGCCCCAGAGCCCCGGGGACCCAGAGACCCAGAGCCCCAGAGTCCCAGAGTCCCAGGGACCCAGAGCCCCAGAGCCCCGGGGACCCAGAGGCCCAGAGGCCCAGAGGCCCAGAGGCCCAGAGTCCCAGAGACCCAGAGCCCCAGAGCCCCAGAGCCCCAGAGGCCCAGAGCCCCAGAGCCCCAGAGACCCAGAGCCCCAGAGCCCCAGAGACCCAGAGACCCAGAGACCCAGAGACCCAGAGCCCCAGAGCCCCAGAGCCCCAGAGCCCCGGGGACCCAGAGCCCCAGAGCCCGGGGACCCAGAGACCCAGAGCCCCAGAGCCCCAGGGACCCAGAGCCCCAGAGTCCCAGAGCCCCAGAGCCCCGGGGACCCAGAGCCCCAGAGCCCCGGGGACCCAGAGACCCAGAGCCCCAGAGTCCCAGGGACCAAGAGCCCCAGAGCCCCGGGGACCCAGAGCCCCAGAGACCCAGAGCCCCAGGGACCCAGAGACCCAGAGACCCAGAGCCCCAGAGTCCCAGAGACCCAGAGCCCCAGAGTCCCAGGGACCAAGAGCCCCAGAGCCCCGGGGACCCAGAGCCCCAGGCTACCAGAGGCCCAGGCTCCCAGAGGCCCAGAGGCCCAGAGGCCCAGAGGCCCAGAGGCCCAGGCTACCAGAGGCCCAGGCTACCAGAGGCCCAGAGGCCCAGAGCCCCAGAGCCCCAGAGCCCCAGAGACCCAGAGGCCCAGAGACCCAGAGACCCAGAGTCCCAGAGACCCAGAGACCCAGGCTACCAGAGGCCCAGAGGCCCAGAGGCCCAGGCTACCAGAGGCCCAGGCTTCCAGAGGCCCAGAGAAATTTTATTTATATTTGATTTGGACATTTTACGCTCTTTCTGGACCCTTAGACCCTCCCCCAAGCTTTGGGCGGGACTTTAGAGAGGTCAAAGTTGAATGCATCCCATTTGCAATATATATGACACTGTTAAATATATTGGAAGTTGGATGGTGTAGGTTATTCCATTCAGAAAGCCAATCAGAGCCAATCAGAGCCAAGTGACACATACTAAAGGGATGGGCCCAACGTTCTGAACTCCTAGATGGAGCACCAGTGCCCCTAGTGCTGTCCAAATGGCGATTTTGCCGCGGGTATCAAACTGGAAAAAGTTATCACTCAGTGTCCAAATGGTCATGCTTTATACGGCATTATGGATCCATAACCGGCATACAATCCCACTGTGGTCATAAGTGTCCAATGGCAATATATTTGAATGGGCCTTTGTCCAGAAAGTGTATAGTGGGGCTAACTTAAGAGGGTCATAGTTACCCCCGCCGTTTACCCGTGCTTGGGTGAATTTCTTCACTTTGACATTCAGAGCACTGGGCAGGAATCACATTGTGTCAAAACCGTCCGAGAGCCTTCACAATGCTGTGTTTTTATTAAACAGTCGGATTCCCCTGGTCCGCAGCAGTTCTAATTCGGCTGTTGGGTGCCGGTCGAGAGAACCACCTCGGAGCTGCCACCCCTCCGAGGCGAGACTCACACCCGATAGATCCACGAGGCCTCGGCTCGTCACGCCCGTCTCCAGTCACACTGCTCCGGTCCGGTCCTCCCAAGCCCCTACGGCCGGCGACGCATCCGCACACAACTCCAGAGTCTTCCCCCCCCCACGTCCGAACGGGAGTACGGAAGGCCGCGCTCGCGAGCGTGGCCGGGACCCGCCGATGGGCCTCGGAGCCCGGCCGACTTCGGGAAGGAAGGGCCGAAGGACGAGACGCACCGGAGGTTCGTCCCCTAAGGACGCACCCCCGCCGGAGTCCCATCCACGACCGCCTCCCCCCGGCACCGACCGAGTCCCCTAAGCACCACCGGGAGGGAACACCGGCTGCCTCGCGCGGCTGCGACCCACGCACTTTAACCGACAGACGCAGGAGTCAACCCGGGCGCCGTGCGCTTTTGCCCCGCATGACCCTCAGGGCAAGGGCGAACCAGAACCAGAACAGCCCTCGGCCTACGCTTCAGCTAAAGGGCCCGACCGAGCCCAGCCATTAGAGCCAATCCTTATCCCGAAGTTACGGATCTATTTTGCCGACTTCCCTTACCTACATTGTTCCAACACGCCAGAGGCTGTTCACCTTGGAGACCTGATGCGGATATGGGTACGGCCTGGGGGGAAATTCACTATACCTCCCCCGGATTTTCAAGGGCCGATGGGGAACGTCCCGGCTGCCTCACGGATGCATGCGGCGCCTTTCAGAGCGTTGAGCCCCTTTCTCGGGACAATCCCATTCCAGGGCGCTCCAGCTCTTTAGCAAGGAGAGTGAATCCTCCCCGGGGTTCCCACCGACGTCTCCGGGTTCGTTTGCGTTACCGCTATGAGAGCGCCTTCTCGGCACTCAATCTCCCCAATCCCAGGTTCGGGGATATTGGCCCGATCCCCTTTCGGTCAGCGGGGGGCAGACGAGACCATCGCCCCAGCGTTTCCGAACGGCGTTCGCCTATCCCTTAGGACCGACTAACCCACGGCCAAGCGCTGTCGGCGTGGAACCCTTCTCCACTTCGGCCTTCAAAGATCCCATCTGAATATTTGCTACTACCACCAAGATCTGCACCCGCGGCGGCTCGACCCAGGCTCACGCCAGAGGCTTCAGCGCCACCGCGGCGGCCCTCCTACTCGTCGCGGCATACGGTCCGTGTTTCAAATCAGGGATTGTGACACCTGCGACGGCCGGGTATGGGCCCGACGCTCCAGCGCCATCCATTTTCAGGGCCAGTTGATTCGGCAGGTGAGTTGTTACACACTCCTTAGCGGATTCCGACTTTCATGGCCACCGCCCCGCTGTCTATATCAACCGACACCTTTCCTGGGGTCTGATGAGCGTCGCGTCGGGCGCCTTAACCCGCGCGTTCGGTTCATCCCGCAGCACCAGTTCTGCTTACCAAAAGTGGCCCACTTGGCACCATCATTCGATGCCCGGCTCCAAGCCTGCGAGCCGGGCCTCTTACCCATTTAAAGTTTGAGGGTAGGACGAGGCCATTTCGGCCCCGCAGCCTATGATCATTGCTTTACCGGATAAAACTGAGTCTGGTGCCAGCTATCCTGAGGGAAACTTCGGAGGGAACCAGCTACTAGATGGTTCGTTAAGTCTTTCGCCCCTATACCCAGGTCGGACGACCGAATTGAACGTCAGGACCGCTACGGGCCTCCACGCAGGGTTTCCCCTGGCTTCGCCCTGCCCAGGCATAGATCACCATCTTTCGGGTACCACCGCGTATGCTCTTGCTCCACTCTCCACTCGGTGGAGAGCAGGCCGGTGGTGCGCTGTCAACCCAAACATTGACGGGGTGCATCAGATCCCACCTCAGCCGACGCGCGCCGGCCTTCACCTTCGTTGCGCCTCCGGGGTTCAAGCCCCTTTGACTCGCATACGCGTTAGACTCCTTGGTCCGTGTTTCAAGACGGGTCGGTCGGGGTCCGAACTTAGCCGCTGACCTTAGGCGTTTTGGCTGTGGGCCTGGATCACCCCCCGTATTGCCGTAGCGGGCCTAGCCCGGGGCTGAGGACAGCCCAACCGGCCCGCTTTCGTCCGAACGATCAGGGGGGGGCCCCATCCCCATCCCGAAGGAGGGGAAAACGCGGAAAGGACATTACTCCGCGGCCCCGGCGTTATCGGCGAAGTCGGAGCGAGGGGCTGTAGCGGAACGCCCGTGTCCGGGGGCCACGTGGGGCTCCCTTCTCCGGACGGACCTACCTTCACCCTCGGGCCCTTCCAAGCCTAACCGGAGCCGGTCGCGACTCACCCACCACGCGGGGGGAAGTACACCTGACGGGCCGAGCCTTCGTACGCCCGAGAGGCCCGAAGTCGAGAGGCGAAGCTCAGGGCCGAGCAGGGAGTGGGGTCGCCCCCACTCTCGCCCGGATGAACTCGCCTCCGAGCCACGGAACCACACGAGCGCGGGCCGTCCGCCCGGCTGAATCCCCCGGGGGGGTCTTCTCGGTCCCCCGACCGTTTACCTCTCAACGGTTTCACGCTCTCTTGAACTCTCTCTTCAAAGTACTGCTTTCAACTTTCCCTCACGGTACTTTGTTCGCTATCGGTCTCGTGCCGGTATTTAGCCTTAGATGGAGTTTACCACCCACTTTGAGCTGCATTCACAAGCAACTCGACTCCGGGAAGCCCGATCTACCCGGCGGGATGCGGGACAATACCGGGCCTTCACCATCTGCGGAAGACACTTCCTTGCAAAACTTGGTCCCGCGTCCGCACCGAGACCAAACGGACTTCCGTACGCTACATTTCCCGGCCCACCCCGGTCAGGGGAAAGTGGGATTCAGCGCTGGGCTCTTCCCTCTTCGCTCGCCGCTACTAGGGGAATCCTTGTTAGTTTCTTTTCCTCCGCTTACTGATATGCTTAAGTTCAGCGGGTTGTCTCGTCTGATCTGAGGTCGCACTACGAGACTGTTTTGCGGGGCGCGGGGGGCGCGAACCCCCCGGCCGCTCGCCGTGTTACGGTACCCACTCTCCGACGGCGGCGGAGAGCCCAGCGGGGAGAGACTATGACGGATTGGACCCGGACCTAATGGCTCTCCCTACGTCCGGAGCTCTCGCCACACGTCGGGTTTAAGGCCCGAGTCTGGGTTTAGGGAGACGAAGGGCCGTCCGAGGTGGAGGCCCTGCGAACTCCCAGCCGCGGTCTAGGAAGACCGATCGATGGGTAAACCGACCCTCAGACAGGCGTGGCCGCGGGATGGACCCCCGCGGCCGCCATGTGCGTTCGAAATATCGATGATCTGTGTTCTGCAATTCACATTATTTAACGCAGGTTACCGCGTTCTTCATCGATGCACGAGCCAAGTGATCCACCGCTAAGAGTTGTATGAGGTTTGTGCCCGGCCCGTTACAGGCCGGGCGAAGGAAGCCATTCGAACACGAGACAACGTTTGACAATATTTCAAGCCGGGTGCCTTCCCCCCCGTGGAGGGGGGAAGGTCATTGAACCTGGGCGTCACCACCGGACCGAGGAGTTACGGCCCGGGGGACGATCGCCCGAGTAGGTGCCCGAGACTTACGTGGTTTAGGAGACCGGGTCTAGGCCCCACCGTTCCCGGCGAGGCCCAGGGTTTGGTTCGCTGCGTTACGGGTCCCGGTCTAAGGCATTCAGGCGTGCGCTCAAAGCCAAGCTCTCCACCCCGGAGGGTATGAGCGAGGCCCGGTGGTACGCTCCCAAGTCCCCCGCTTAGGGGAAGGCGCTGGGTAGATCCCACCTAGTCAGGACCGGCGGGCACCGGCCGTCTCCTTCGGGTGTTTAAACGCATCCGGGGTTCGTGAGGCCCCTTCAACTCGCGCACCGGCCTTAGACTATTATACGGTCCGTCTCTGCGAAGCCAACATCGGGGTATTTGCATGCGCTCTTAAGCTCCGCTCCAACCCCGTGAGGGGAAAGAGTTTCGCCCGGCGGTACGCTCCCGTCCACCACCACCCCCTGTGCCGGGGGGATGGGTTCAGGGAGATCCCACCGAGGCCGGCGAGCACCGGCCAACGCCCTGGGGGTGAGTAAGCCCCTTTGACTCGCGCACGCACAATCAAGCCTTCAACGATCAATGGTTGGTTTAACGACCCGGCGGGCGGCTCCGGCGCCACTCTCCCCCCCGCGAACGAGGGGGGCGGACCGGGGTACCTATGCACCTAAGGCGGTCCTCGCATAACCCCGAGTTCCGAAGCCGGCTCGCTACGTCCACCCACCCGGAGGGGGAGAGACTCACGTCGGCCGACGACGAAAGGTACGAGGCTTCTGCGGTCCATACCTTGAAGGTACCCGCCGGGGGAGGTTTGGCCTCTCGAGTCCGACTCGACAACCGGCCGTGGCCAGGTCACCGTTAATGATCCTTCCGCAGGTTCCCCTACGGAAACCTTGTTACGACTTTTACTCCCTCTAGATGCCCAGGTTCGATCGACTTCCCACCTCAACGAGGCAACCCCCCGGTAAAGGGGCACCTCGGAGATGGTCCGAGGACCTCACCAGGCCATCCAATCGGTAGTAGCGACGGGCGGTGTGTACAAAGGGCAGGGACTTAATCGACGCGGGCTGGTGACCCGCGACTACTTGGAATTCCTCGTTCAAGGGGAAAAGTTACAATCCCCTATCCCCAGCGGGGAAGGCGTTCATAGGATTGCCCAGGCCTTTCGGCATAGGATGGATGCACATGCTGAACCAGCCAGTGTAACTCACGTGCGGCCCCGGGCGTCTAAGGGCATCACAGACCTGTTATGGCCCCGAATCTCATACGGCTTTGCCTTGCCCCGGATCGCTCTAAGAAGTTCGGCCACCGACCGACGAACCCCTCGGGCCGCAAGCCCCCACAGGGACCCAAGGGAGGGCCGTGTAACTTTTTAAGGCACAGGGTCTCGTCCGTTATCGGAGTTAACCAGACGAATCGCTCCACGAACTCCCAACGGCCATGCACCACCACCCACAGAATCAAGAAAGAGCCATCAATCTGTCAATCCTTACCGTGTCCGGGCCGGGTGAGATTCCCCGTGTTGAGTCAAATTAAGCCGCAAGCTCCACTCCTGGTGGTGCCCTTCCGTCAATTCCTTTAAGTTTCAGCTTTGCAACCGTACTCCCCCCAGAGCCCAAAGACTCGTGGTTTCCCTCACGCTGCCCGGCGGGTCATGGTCGCTAGCCTCACGCCGCCGGATCGCGGGTCGGCATAGTTTACGGTCGGAACTACGACGGTATCTGATCGTCTTCGCTCCCCCGACTTTCGTTCTTGATTAATGAAAACATTCTTGGCAAATGCTTTCGCTTTCGTTCGTCCCACACCGGTCAACGAATTTCACCTCTATCGGTGTGGTACGGATGCCCCCGGCCGTCCCTCTTAATCATTGCCCTCGGTCCTTAAAACCCACGAAATAGGACCGTGGAAGCCCCGGAGCCCCACTCCGGAACGACCAGCCGTCCCGAAGGAGAGACCCCGAAGCCCCGCGGAAGGGCCCTATTCCATTATTCCTAGCTCAGTCAGACATGGCACGTGTCGGCCTGCTTTGAGCACTCTGCTTTATTCAAAGTAAACGCTCCGGACCCTCCAACCCACCGTGCACCGCAGTGAAGTACCCAGCTAAGGGCTTCTCCGCGGCCGGCGAGCAGAGGACACCGGCGGGTAGGGACCAGGTCCCAACATCCACCCAGAGACAGGGGGTCACCCCCGAAGGAGCTCCCCACGCCATCCCGGACAGTACAGGGGATCCGAGACCTGTCCCCACATCCAACTACGAGCTTTTTAACTGCAGCAACTTTAGCATACGCTATTGGAGCTGGAATTACCGCGGCTGCTGGCACCAGACTTGCCCTCCAATGGGTCATCACTCACGGACATAGATTGAGTTCATTTCGATTACGCTCCACAGGATCATAGGACCCGCATCGATATTTTTCGTCACTACCTCCCCGTGTCGGGAATGGGTAATTTGCGCGCCTGCTGCCTTCCTTGGAAGTGGTAGCCGTTTCTCAGGCTCCCTCTCCGGAATCGAACCCAGATTCCCCGTTACCCGTGGTCACCACGGTAGGCACGTAGCCTACCGTCGAAAGTTGATAGGGCAGACACTCGAATGATACGTCGCCGCCCCGGAGGGCTTAACGATCGGCCAGAGGTTATCTAGAGTCACCAAAGCGACCCGACCGGAGCCGGGAGGGTTTTTCGGTTCTGATAAATGCACGTATCCGGGGGACAGGGGCCGGGAGAGCATTTCACGCCGACCCCCAGAACCCTTCCAACGCTTCGTTTGCATGTATTAGCTCTGGAATTACCACAGTTATACCAAGTAACGTGTGGAGCGATCAAAGGAACCATAACTGATTTAATGAGCCATTCGCAGTTTCACTGTACCAAAACCCGTGTGTACTTAGACTTGCATGGCTTAATCTTTGAGACAAGCATATAATACTGGCAGGATCAACCAGACCGACCCCCCTTGGATCTCAAACCCCGGACGGGGAAAGAGAGGGGGCGCATGGAGCCCGTGAGAGTGATCTCAGGGGACACCAGCGAAGAGGATCGAACGCGACCCCGCTGTGGGGGTCTGCAATCGACTTGGCAACTTGGAAAACGTATGATTCTCGCCCGGACGGTGCAGGCTAGGGGCCGGGTCCTTCCCTCAAACGGATCCCGACCCTAAGGCACCACCGACGCGGACGTTGAACGGACCTACTGTTGGATCGACCGGCCGACTAAGTCCCCCTCGGAACCGTTCTGGACAAGCGGACATGCCTCTTACGGGCATCCACGAGCCATGGAGGCTGGGAGCACAAGGTGGGGAGGATCGCTCTAAGCACTGTATTTAGGCTTAGAAGCCTGCCCCTGGTGCTCCGCGTATACCGAGCTCGAACGGCCGTGAAGGACAGCCGTTAAGGGAAGAGAATGGAAGAGAATCCTGGCCCCCTCAAAGCGCGAGGAAGTCGGCATAGGTTTTTACGGTACGCCACCACCGGAGCCGTCTGATGTTCAGAAGACGAAGGGTTTTGCCCTCAATCTCGTAAGGTCGAGGGCTCACCACCGAACTTCCAGCCGCGGTCCTTGGTAGGACCGATACGCGGACAAGCCGCAAATCCTGGCCCCCTCGCAGTGCGAGGAGGTCGGCAAAGGTTTACGGTTTCGCCCCCCGGAGCCTACGGAAGTCTGCGTTTAAGAAGACGAAGGGTCGGATCCCGTAGGCCGACCCTGCGAACTTCCAGCCGCGGTCTGTGGAAGACCGATCCGTGTCACCTCTAATGCGCTCTTTGCCTCCGGCCGTTTCCAGCCGGGGGCCCGGTGGTGCGCTCCCACGTCCCGCTCAAAGGAGGGGAAAGGTCGGGAGATCCCACGGACCGGCGGATGACCGCCGGCCAACGCCTCGGGGGGTTACGCGGCCCCGTCGACTCGCGCACGGGCAAATTTATGGGTTTAAAAAGGGGGACAATCCTCATACGTTCGACCCCCCGGTGCC
Organism: Hoplias malabaricus; assembly: GCF_029633855.1. Lineage (NCBI taxonomy): Eukaryota > Metazoa > Chordata > Actinopteri > Characiformes > Erythrinidae > Hoplias > Hoplias malabaricus. The sequence goes on from NW_027101322.1 coordinate 42,528, forward strand.
CAGGGAAGTTGACCCTCCCCGGGCAGGCATATCGAACGAATCATCGGTCGGAAAACTCTCTCTTTCGGGACGGGGGAAACCCCTCATACGCTCGACCCCCCATGCCCAGGAATGTTTTACCTTCCCAGGCATACATCGAACGAATCATCGGGGTGGACACAACGGGCTTATAACAATCGACGGGGCGGCCCGTTCCACCCGCCCCACAAGTGGGCAGATGGTCGGTGGCCTATAGACCCACAGGCAGTCCCAATACCACCGTGATACGAGATCCGGGGTTGGGACTTGACCTTAAAGGTACCCGGTCGAGGCGGACCGAGTGGAAGCCACTCGGATTTATGACAGTGGTAGGCCCCACGGACCTTGGGGACCACTCCCCATCGCTCTGCCCGGCACCTGGCTCGGAAACCGGGACTAATTTTGGCAGTAATACGCTATCGGTCTTGGTTCTCATTGGTTCATACACCCAAGATGGGCGAACGTCGAACGCGAACGGGAGCGATCAACGCCCATAACCCCTAATTATGCACGAACCGGGGGCTATATAAGGGGTCGCCTTCACTCGGAGCCGTCAGTCTCTCACCATGGATAGCTGCCCGCTTTGCGAACAAGCCATTGCTACGGATCTGACTTTCCACTTTACCATCTTCCACAGACTCGGACCGGACGACGCAGCCTTCCTCCGAGAACTGGACCGAAGCGGGGAGAATTCATCACAGCTCGACTGCCCTCTCTGCGGCCTGCCGTCTCTCTCTTCGCCGGCAGATCACCTGGGCTCGGCGCATTCCCTCAAAGGCCTCGCCCTTCGGATCGCTCTCTCTGCCGCTCGACGCCTTCGCACCCTCCACCTTCTGCGTCGCTATCAACAGTCTAAGCCGCGGAACCCTCCACCGCCCTCGGGATCCCGTTCCCCGAATCCAGCCTCGCCGCCGGGACCAAGCACGCCGGGACCGAGCGCGCCGGGACCGAACACGCCGGGACCGAGCACGCCGGGACCGAGCACGCCGGGACCGAACACGCCGGACCCGAACACGCCGGACCCGAACACGCCGGACCCAAGCACGCCGGACCCAAGCACGCCGGACCCAACCATGCTGTACCCAAGCTCACCGGACCCAAGCACGCCGGAGCCAACCACGCCTGATGCTTGCCCGCTCTGCGAGCAAGCCATTACGGATCTGACTTCCCATTATACCACCTTCCACCGCCTTGGATCTGCCGACATTGACTTTCTCCGGGGACTGGACCAAAGTGGGGAGAATTCGTCCCAGCTCGACTGCCCTCTCTGCGGCCTGCCGTCTCTCTCTTCGCCGGCGGATCACCTGGGCTCGGCGCATTCCCTCAAAGGCCTCGCCCTTCGGATCGCTCTCTCTGCCGCTCGACGCCTTCGCACCATCCACCTTCTGCGTCGCTATCAACAGTCTAAGCCGCGGAACCCTCCACCGCCCTCGGTATCCTGTTCCCCGAATCCAGCCTCGCCGGGCCCCAGCACGCCGGGCCCCAGCATGCCGGACCCAGCCATGCCGGGCCCAAGCACGCCGGGACCCAACACGCCGGACCCAGCTTCGCCGGACCCAGCCTCGCCGGACCAAGCCTCCCCGGGCCAAGCCACTACGGGCCAAGCCACGCCGGAGCCGGTCGACAGCGACTACCAACCGAGCGAGTCTTCCCCTGCCGAATCCACCTCGGACACGGATTCAGAGACCGAGCGGGCACGGCGAACCTCCCGGGGGAGGCAGCTCGTGATCCCGCATCGGTTTCGGGACACCTACGTCAGCCGTTCGGTAGACGACTTTCAGAAGTTCTACCTGCGGGTCGACGCGTCACCGAAGGACATCGAGAACTCTCGCCAGCGACGGGGCCACGTTATTCGGTTCCTGCTTCACTGCGCCCCGCCCGGCTGCCAATTCACAGACCTGTCTTTCGTCCATCACACGAACGTTCCCACTTGGGTACAGAGCCTTCAGAAACTGGGTTACGCTTCGACAACCGTTAAGTGTTACCTGCACAGCGCCAAGGCGTTCGTCTCCCACGTCGCTGCCTTCGACCCAGAGACCGCCGGGGTCAGCCCCGAAGAGCTCCAGAGGCTGAAGCTGACCTTCGCCAAGGCTCATCGGGACATCGCACGCACGATTCTGGGCCATCGCCAGCGCGTGAAGAGAGCGAAGCTGAGTCGCTTGCCGCAACCTTCGGATTTCAGGGTCTTCCTAAGCCACGCTAAGACCCGAATCCCAGAGCTCATAGACGCGGCCCGGACGGGGGACACCGCCCGCCGGTCGACGCTACGGATGCTCCAGGGGTACCTGCTCGGCCTTTTGTCTGTCTTAACCGGTCACCGGTCGGTTGTGTTTCTCAACCTGACGGTTGGAGAGTTGAGGCAAGCCAGCACCACGGATGGCACCGGCTTCGTGGTTTATGTTCGTGAACACAAGACCAACGCCTCGTTCGGGGACGCTCCGATCGGGTTGTCTGCCACAGAGCTGGCCTGGTTGACCGCACTCAGCGACTTACACGGGGCCCGGGACGGGCTCGTGTTCTTGGACAGGGGGAACCAGCTGCGCAAGCCAAACTCACTGCTTCGGATCGCGTGGACGGATGCGGGCCTCGGAGGCGCGGTGGCCTTCAACCTGATCCGCACGGCTGTTTCGAACCAAGTGAGTGTTGAACTTAATCCGACTTATGTGGGCTCTTAACCCCGGCCTTCCTACTTCTGACACCTCGCACCTCTGTTTCAGGTTTCGACTCTGCCGGCCGAAGATAGAGATCGAGTGACGACAAGCATGTGCCACTCCAACATCACTGCCCGGGCCTTCTACCGAGCCGGCCTCTCTGCGGCCGATGTGATGCGGGCTCGTGAGAACCGTCTTTCCGCCCTCGAAACGGCCTGAACCGGACCCTCTTCAAAGCGCAACCCAGCCGGGATTCACTCCGTGTTTCTGCACCCCCGTGGCTTTGATATGTTTTACTGCGAAATAAATACATTTATTTCTGAATCCCCAAACAGAGTGTTCCCGTGTGGTACTTGCTTCGGTTTGGAGATGGAGGGGGGTGGAGATTGGGTGATCCTCCCAGAGGGAGACTTTTTACGAGGTCCGACCGGCCTTAAGACTTAAACGATCAGTGGTTATGGGTTAACTTAGTCGGCGGGCGGCCCGTTCCACCGCCCCGCTAAGGGAGCAGTGGTCGGAGGCCTATGGACCTTAGGCAGTTCACCGGGGTGGGTAAACTTACCTTTAGGCACCCGTCGCATGAATATAGGAGACCATTTGGCTTTTTTGGCCCCGGAAACCAGCCACTTCTCCGGGCATATATAGAACCAATCCCCCCCAGGGAGGGAGTTGGAACTAAAGGTCATTGAAATTAAATGGGTTTAACAGTTAACTTTGTCGGCGGGCGGCCCGTTCCACCGCCCCGCTAAGGGAGCAGTGGTCGGAGGCCTATGGACCTTAGGCAGTTCACCGGGGTGGGTAAACTTACCTTTAGGCACCCGTCGCATGAATATAGGAGACCATTTGGCTTTTTTGGCCCCGGAAACCAGCCACTTCTCCGGGCATATATAGAACCAATCCCCCCCAGGGAGGGAGTTGGAACTAAAGGTCATTGAAATTAAATGGGTTTAACAGTTAACTTTGTCGGCGGGCGGCCCGTTCCACCGCCCCGCTAAGGGAGCAGTGGTCGGAGGCCTATGGACCTTAGGCAGTTCACCGGGGTGGGTAAACTTACCTTTAGGCACCCGTCGCATGAATATAGGAGACCATTTGGCTTTTTTGGCCCCGGAAACCAGCCACTTCTCCGGGCATATATAGAATGAACCATCGGGGGCTAAGGGCAGATAGTCAAGTCAGTTATACCGATCGAACTCTCTTGAGTTTCGGCTTAAAGCTCTGGCATTTGCCGTTGGGACTTAGAGTTTTTTTTTTAATAAAGAGGGGAGGCCGGGCTTACCTCCACCTTAAGCCCAGAGGGTGTCCCAGTCCTCGGGCTTGTGTATTCGCATCAACGGGGTCCATGGAAGTCATTTTAGACATCCAGAGGGGAGGCAACCCAAACCATCCCCTTAGCCCAGAGGTGTGCCACTCCTCGGGCTTGTGTATTCGCATCAACGGGGTCCATGGAAGTCATTTTTAGACCTCCAGAGGGGAGGCAACCCAAACCATCCCCTTAGCCCAGAGGTGTGCCACTCCTCGGGCTTGTGTATTCGCATCAACGGGGTCCATGGAAGTCATTTTTAGACCTCCAGAGGGGAGGCAACCCAAACCATCCCCTTAGCCCAGAGGTGTGCCAGTCCTCGGGCTTCGGTATTCGCATCACCGGGGTCTACGGAGGTCTCAACTTAGGTTTTGAACACCTCCAGAGGGGGGGCCGGATTAACCACCACCCTAGCCCAGAGGTGTGCCAGTCCTCGGGCTTCGGTATTCGCATCACCGGGGTCTACGGAGGTCTCAACTTAGGTTTTGAAAACCTCCAGAGGGGGGGCCGGATTAACCACCACCCTAGCCCAGAGGTGTGCCAGTCCTCGGGCTTCGGTATTCGCATCACCGGGGTCTACGGAGGTCTCAACTTAGGTTTTGAAAACCTCCAGAGGGGGGGCCGGATTAACCACCACCCTAGCCCAGAGGGGTGCCAGTCCTCGGGCTTCGGTATTCGCATCACCGGGGTCTATGGAGGTCTCGACTTAGGTTTTGAAAACCTCCAGAGGGTGGGGGCATATCTTATCCCCACCCTAGCCCAGAGGTGTGCCAGTCCTCGGGCTTCGGTATTCGCATCAACGGGGTCTACGGATGTCTCGACTTAGGTTTTGAACACATCCAGGGAAGCAGAGCGGACATTCCCATTATTTCAAGCCCATCGGGAAGCCACTCTTTTGGGCATAGCGTTTCGCATCGCTGTTACCCAAACTTACGTCTGATTTAATGCCTCCCTAATATCCCGACGGCACCAGGCTGAGAAACCATATGCCCACAGGATTTGAGGCATTGGAACCTCGTTCGCATAGCCGACAACGATGAACCTCCCTCGGACTCGCTACGAGGCTTGAGGAGGGTCCTGATTTTCTTAAAATCTCAGGTGAGGGACTTAGAAAATTTTCACTTTAAAACCACAGACCTCCAGAGGAGAGACCGGGCTTATCACAACCTTAGCCCAGAGGGCGCCACTCCTCGGGCATGTCACTTCGCATCACCGGGGTCCATGGATGTCTCGACTTAGGTTTTGAACACATCCAGAAGGGGGGGCCGGATTAACCACCACCCTTAGCCCAGAGGGGTGCCAGTCCTCGGGCTTTAAATTCGCTTCGCCGGGGTCTATGGAAGTCATTTTTAGACCTCCAGAGGGGAGGCAACCCAAACCATCCCCTTAGCCCAGAGGTGTGCCACTCCTCGGGCTTGTGTATTCGCATCACCGGGGTCCATGGAAGTCATTTTAGACATCCAGAGGGGAGGCCACCCTAACCATCCCCTTAGCCCAGAGGGGTGCCAGTCCTCGGGCTTTAAATTCGCTTCGCCGGGGTCTATGGAAGTCATTTTTAGACCTCCAGAGGGGAGGCAACCCAAACCATCCCCTTAGCCCAGAGGTGTGCCAGTCCTCGGGCTTTAAATACGCATCACCGGGGTCCATGGAAGTCATTTTAGACCTCCAGAGGGGAGGCAACCCAAACCATCCCCTTAGCCCAGAGGTGTGCCAGTCCTCGGGCTTGTGTATTCGCATCAACGGGGTCCATGGAAGTCATTTTTGACCTCCAGAGGGGAGGCAACCCAAACCATCCCCTTAGCCCAGAGGTGTGCCAGTCCTCGGGCTTGTGTATTCGCATCAACGGGGTCCATGGAAGTCATTTTTGACCTCCAGAGGGGAGGCAACCCAAACCATCCCCTTAGCCCAGAGGTGTGCCAGTCCTCGGGCTTGTGTATTCGCATCAACGGGGTCCATGGAAGTCATTTTTGACCTCCAGAGGGGAGGCAACCCAAACCATCCCCTTAGCCCAGAGGTGTGCCAGTCCTCGGGCTTGTGTATTCGCATCAACGGGGTCCATGGAAGTCATTTTAGACCTCCAGAGGGGAGGCAACCCAAACCATCCCCTTAGCCCAGAGGTGTGCCACTCCTCGGGCTTGTGTATTCGCATCACCGGGGTCCATGGAAGTCATTTTAGACCTCCAGAGAGTGGGGCCGGTCTTACCACCACTCTTAGCCCAGAGGGCGTCACTCCTCGGGCATGAAATTCGGATAACCGGGGTCCATGGATGTCTCAACTTAGGTTTTGAACACATCCAGAGGGGAGGCCACCCAAACCATCCCCTTAGCCCGGAGGTGTGCACCTCCTCGGGCTTGAAATTCGAATCACCGGGGTCCATGGAAGTCATTTTAGACATCCAGAGAGTGGGGCCGGTCTTACCACCACTCTTAGCCCAGAGGGCACCACTCCTCGGGCATGAAATTCGCATCACCGGGGTCCATGGAAGTCAGTTTAGACCTCCAGAGAGTGGGGCCGGTCTTACCACCACCCTTAAGCCCAGAGGGCGTCACTCCTCGGGCATGGAATTCGCATCAACGGGGTCTACGGATGTCTCGACTTAGGTTTTGAACACATCCAGGGAAGCAGAGCGGACATTCCCATTATTTCAAGCCCATCGGGAAGCCACTCCTTTGGGCATAGCGTTTCGCATCGCTGTTACCCAAACTTACGTCTGATTTAATGCCTCCCTAATATCCCGACGGCACCAGGCTGAGAAACCATATGCCCACAGGATTAGAGGCGTCTGAACCCCTTTCGCATAGCCGACAACGATGAACCTCCCTCGGACTCGCTACGAGGCTTGAGGAGGGTCCTGATTCTCTTAAAATCTCAGGTGAGGGACTTAGAAAATATTCACTTTAAAACCACAGACCTCCAGAGGAGAGACCGGGCTTATCACAACCTTAGCCCAGAAGGCACCACTCTTCGGGCATGTCACTTCGCATCACCGGGGTCCATGGAAGTCTCGACTTAGGTTTTGAACGCATCCAGAGGGTGGGGGCCGGACTTACCACCACCCTTAGCCCAGAGGGCGTCACTCCTCGGGCATAAAATTCGGATAACCGGGGTCCATGGAAGTCTCGACTTAGGTTTTGGAAACCTCCAGAGGGGGGGCTGCACTTACCACCACCCTAAGCCCAGAGGGCGTCACTCCTCGGGCATGAAATACGCTATACCGGGGTCCATGGAAGTCCTTTTAGACCTCCAGAGAGGGGGGGCCGGGCTTACCACCACCCTTAGCCCAGAGGGCACCACTCCTCGGGCTTGAAATTCGCATCACCGGGGTCCATGGAAGTCTCGACTTAGGTTTTGGAGACATCCAGAGGGGGGGCCGGGCTTACCACCACCCTTAGCCCAGAGGGCACTACTCCTCGGGCATGAAATTCGGATAACCGGGGTCCATGGAAGTCTCGACTTAGGTTTTGGAAACCTCCAGAGGGGGGGCTGCACTTACCACCACCCTTAGCCCAGAGGTTCATCACTCCTCGGGCATGAAATTCGGATAACCGGGGTCCATGGAAGTCAGTTTAGACCTCCAGAGAGTGGGGCCGGGCTTACCACCACCCTAAGCCCAGAGGGCGTCACTCCTCGGGCATGAAATTCGGATAACCGGGGTCCATGGAAGTCAGTTTAGACCTCCAGAGAGTGGGGCCGGGCTTACCACCACCCTAAGCCCAGAGGGCGTCACTCCTCGGGCATGAAATTCGGATAACCGGGGTCCATGGAAGTCAGTTTAGACCTCCAGAGAGTGGGGCCGGGCTTACCACCACCCTAAGCCCAGAGGGCGTCACTCCTCGGGCATGAAATACGCTACACCGGGGTCCATGGAAGTGATTTTAGACCTCCAGAGAGGGGGGGCCGGGCTTACCACCACCCTTAGCCCAGAGGGCGTCACTCCTCGGGCATGAAATTCGGATAACCGGGGTCCATGGAAGTCAGTTTAGACCTCCAGAGAGTGGGGCCGGGCTTACCACCACCCTAAGCCCAGAGGGCGTCACTCCTCGGGCATGAAATTCAGATAACCGGGGTCCATGGAAGTCAGTTTAGACCTCCAGAGAGTGGGGCCGGGCTTACCACCACCCTAAGCCCAGAGGGCGTCACTCCTCGGGCATGAAATACGCTACACCGGGGTCCATGGAAGTGATTTTAGACCTCCAGAGAGGGGGGGCCGGGCTTACCACCACCCTTAGCCCAGAGGGCGTCACTCCTCGGGCATGAAATTCGGATAACCGGGGTCCATGGAAGTCTCGACTTAGGTTTTGGAGACCTCCAGAGGGGGGGCCGGGCATACCACCACCCTTAGCCCAGAGGGCGTCACTCCTCGGGCATGAAATACGCTATACCGGGGTCCATGGAAGTCAGTTTTGACCTCCAGAGAGGGGGGGCCTGGCTTACCACCACCCTAGCCGAGAGGGCGTCACTCCTCGGGCATGAAATTCGCTTCACCGGGGTCCATGGAAGTCATTTTAGACCTCCAGAGAGGGGGGGCTGCACTTACCACCACCCTAGCCGAGAGGGCGTCACTCCTCGGGCATGAAATTCGGATCACCGGGGTCCATGGAAGTCAGTTTAGACCTCCAGAGAGTGGGGCCGGTCTTACCACCACCCTAAGCCCAGAGGGCGTCACTCCTCGGGCATGAAATTCGGATAACCGGGGTCCATGGAAGTCTCGACTTAGGTTTTGGAGACCTCCAGAGGGGGGGCCGGGCATACCACCACCCTTAGCCCAGAGGGCGTCACTCCTCGGGCATGAAATACGCTTAACCGGGGTCCATGGAAGTCAATCTAGACCTCCAGAGAGGGGGGGCCGGGCTTACCACCACCCTTAGCCCAGAGGGCATCACTCCTCGGGCATGAAATTCGGATAACCGGGGTCCATGGAAGTCTCGACTTAGGTTTTGGAGACCTCCAGAGGGGGGGCCGGGCATACCACCACCCTTAGCCCAGAGGTGAGTCACTCCTCGGGCATCAAATTCGCATCACCGGGGTCCATGGAAGTCAGTTTAGACCTCCAGAGGGGGGGCTGAGCATACCACCACCCTTAGCCCAGAGGTGTGCTCCTCATCGGGCATGAAATACGCTTCACCGGGGTCCATGGAAGTCATTCGAGACCTCCAGAGGGGGGGCCGAGCATACCACCACCCTTAGCCCAGAGGTGAGTCACTCCTCGGGCATCAAATTCGCATCACCGGGGTCCATGGAAGTCAGTTTAGACCTCCAGAGGGGGGGCTGAGCATACCACCACCCTTAGCCCAGAGGTGTGCTCCTCATCGGGCATGAAATACGCTTCACCGGGGTCCATGGAAGTCATTCGAGACCTCCAGAGGGGGGGCCGAGCATACCACCACCCTTAGCCCAGAGGTGAGTCACTCCTCGGGCATCAAATTCGCATCACCGGGGTCCATGGAAGTCAGTTTAGACCTCCAGAGGGGGGGCTGAGCATACCACCACCCTTAGCCCAGAGGTGTGCTCCTCATCGGGCATGAAATACGCTTCACCGGGGTCCATGGAAGTCATTCGAGACCTCCAGAGGGGGGGCCGGGCATACCACCACCCTTAGCCCAGAGGTGAGTCACTCCTCGGGCATCAAATTCGCATCACCGGGGTCCATGGAAGTCATTTAGACCTCCAGAGAGGGGGGCCGAACCTACCAGCAACCTTAGCCCAGAGGGCGTCACTCCTCGGGCTTCAAACTCCCATCATCGGGGTTCCATGGAAGTCTCGACTTAGGTTTTGAACCGTTCCGGGGTCACCTCCAGTGAGATAACGCGGAAATCTCACTATATTCATGCCCACAGGCGAACCAGAGCCTTGGGCTTGTCATAGTTACATACGGTGTACCCAAACTTTCGTCTTTTCTAAAGGAACCCTAATGTCCTGACGGCACCGCACTGGAAACCCCCATGCCCTCTGAATTTTTACCACTCCGAGGTGCTCCGTTTTGGGCTTGCTACCTAGGGCGAAGAGGGTCAGAAATTTTTCTAAGTCCTACTTTAAAACGTCCCACTGGGAGACCACTAGGGTTAGCACTTTGCCAAAAAATCACGGCTGAATGCAATTTTCACGCCTCGCACCCTTTGTTCGTTTAGATTTAACAAAAAAATCAACCGAACCCCCTTTTTAACAACGCTTTGCCGAATTTAGCTCACTTTTCCCGGCCTGGAATATCTCACGCTTGCCCCCCACGGTACTTACCTCCGGGGAAGACACCCCCGTCGCTGCCAACACCCATGCCCGGCCCAGGCTCACCCGACTCGGCCTCGCTAGCTCCATCGCCCGCTCCAAACCTCCGGGGAGAAGACCCCCATCGCCGCCAACGCCCATGCCCGGCCCAGGCTCACCCGACTCGGCCTCGCTAGCTCCATCGCCCGCTCCAAACCTCCGGGGCTGGACCTCCAGGAACCCAGCGCACCTCTCGAACCTATCCGGCCCACACTTAAGCACTCCTCCTCGGACTAAACCATTCAGCCCGCGCCGCTGGAACGAGCGCCCACTGGAAGACCTGAGCCTCAAACCCGCGCGCTTTACGGTTCTCTATCTCCCCGGGCTCGGAGCACTTTTCTCGGCCATGGGACCTCCAGGGGGGGCCCCTCTTAGCTCCGTCATCATTTCTCTAAGTCTCACTCCGCCCACTGGAAGACCTGAGCCCCAAACCCGCGCGCTTTACGGTTCTCTATCTCCCCGGGCTCGGAGCACTTTTCTCGGCCATGGGACCTCCAGGGGGGGCCCCTCTTAGCTCCGTCATCATTTCTCTAAGTCTCACTCCGCCCACTGGAAGACCTGAGCCCCAAACCCGCGCGCTTTACGGTTCTCTATCTCCCCGGGCTCGGAGCACTTTTCTCGGCCATGGGACCTCCAGGGGGGGCCCCTCTTAGCTCCGTCATCATTTCTCTAAGTCTCACTCCGCCCACTGGAAGACCCGAGCCCCAAACCCGCGCGCTTTACGGTTCTCTATCTCCCCGGGCTCGGGGCACTTTTCTCGGCCACGGGACCTCCAGGGGAGGCCCCTCTTGGCTCCGTCAATATTCCTTTAAGTCTCATTCCGCCCACTGGAAGACCCGAGCCCCAAACCCGCGCGCTTTACGGTTCTCTATCACCCCGGGCTCGGAGCACTTTTCTCGGCCATGGGACCTCCAGGGGGGGCCCTTCATGGCTCCGTCAATATTCCTTTAAGTCTCACTCCGCCCACTGGAAGACCCGAGCCCCAAACCCGCGCGCTTTACGGTTCTCTATCTCCCCGGGCTCGGGGCACTTTTCTCGGCCATGGGACCTCCAGGGGGGGCCCTTCATGGCTCCGTCAATATTCCTTTAAGTCTCACTCCGCCCACTGGAAGACCCGAGCCCCAAACCCGCGCGCTTTACGGTTCTCTATCACCCCGGGCTCGGAGCACTTTTCTCGGCCATGGGACCTCCAGGGGGGGCCCTTCATGGCTCCGTCAATATTCCTTTAAGTCTCACTCCGCCCACTGGAAGACCCGAGCCCCAAACCCGCGCGCTTTACGGTTCTCTATCACCCCGGGCTCGGAGCACTTTTCTCGGCCATGGGACCTCCAGGGGGGGCCCTTCATGGCTCCGTCAATATTCCTTTAAGTCTCACTCCGCCCACTGGAAGACCCGAGCCCCAAACCCGCGCGCTTTACGGTTCTCTATCACCCCGGGCTCGGGGCACTTTTCTCGGCCATGGGACCTCCAGGGGAGGCCCCTCTTGGCTCCGTCAATATTCCTTTAAGTCTCATTCCGCCCACTGCCATACCCGAGGTCTTTAACCGCGGCGTTCACGGTTCTCTATCACCCCGGGCTCGGAGCACTTTTCTCGGCCATGGGACCTCCAGGGGGGGCCCCTCATGGCTCCGTCAACATTCCTCTAAGTCTCATTCCGCCCACTGCCATACCCGGGCTCGGAGCATGTACTTCGGCCATGGGACCACAAGAGGGCGCCCTTCTTAAGAAATTGCTGACATCCAGGACCATTCAAGGGAGCGACCTGCCTCCCTATGCCCGCCACCGGCTTCCTCTAACCGGTGTACGGACTCTCGGGGCCCGCGCCCCCAGAGAACCAGAGTTTCAGAAATTGCACTAAGTCCAGACATCCAGGACCATTCAAGGGAGCGACCTGCCTCCCTATGCCCGCCACCGGCTCCCTCTAACCGGTGTACGGACTCTCGGGGCCCGCGCCCCCAGAGAACCAGAGTTTCAGAAATTGCACTAAGTCCAGACATCCAGGACCATTCAAGGGAGCGACCTGCCTCCCTATGCCCGCCACCGGCTCCCTCTAACCGGTGTACGGACTCTCGGGGCCCGCGCCCCCAGAGAACCAGAGTTTCAGAAATTGCACTAAGTCCAGACATCCAGGACCATTCAAGGGAGCGACCTGCCTCCCTATGCCCGCCACCGGCTCCCTCTAACCGGTGTACGGACTCTCGGGGCCCGCGCCCCCAGAGAACCAGAGTTTCGGAAATTGCAC
>NW_027101322.1:60000-85000 GCF_029633855.1 Hoplias malabaricus
AGAGTTGTATGAGGTTTGTGCCCGGCCCGTTACAGGCCGGGCGAAGGAAGCCATTCGAACACGAGACAACGTTTGACAATATTTCAAGCCGGGTGCCTTCCCCCCCGTGGAGGGGGGAAGGTCATTGAACCTGGGCGTCACCACCGGACCGAGGAGTTACGGCCCGGGGGACGATCGCCCGAGTAGGTGCCCGAGACTTACGTGGTTTAGGAGACCGGGTCTAGGCCCCACCGTTCCCGGCGAGGCCCAGGGTTTGGTTCGCTGCGTTACGGGTCCCGGTCTAAGGCATTCAGGCGTGCGCTCAAAGCCAAGCTCTCCACCCCGGAGGGTATGAGCGAGGCCCGGTGGTACGCTCCCAAGTCCCCCGCTTAGGGGAAGGCGCTGGGTAGATCCCACCTAGTCAGGACCGGCGGGCACCGGCCGTCTCCTTCGGGTGTTTAAACGCATCCGGGGTTCGTGAGGCCCCTTCAACTCGCGCACCGGCCTTAGACTATTATACGGTCCGTCTCTGCGAAGCCAACATCGGGGTATTTGCATGCGCTCTTAAGCTCCGCTCCAACCCCGTGAGGGGAAAGAGTTTCGCCCGGCGGTACGCTCCCGTCCACCACCACCCCCTGTGCCGGGGGGATGGGTTCAGGGAGATCCCACCGAGGCCGGCGAGCACCGGCCAACGCCCTGGGGGTGAGTAAGCCCCTTTGACTCGCGCACGCACAATCAAGCCTTCAACGATCAATGGTTGGTTTAACGACCCGGCGGGCGGCTCCGGCGCCACTCTCCCCCCCGCGAACGAGGGGGGCGGACCGGGGTACCTATGCACCTAAGGCGGTCCTCGCATAACCCCGAGTTCCGAAGCCGGCTCGCTACGTCCACCCACCCGGAGGGGGAGAGACTCACGTCGGCCGACGACGAAAGGTACGAGGCTTCTGCGGTCCATACCTTGAAGGTACCCGCCGGGGGAGGTTTGGCCTCTCGAGTCCGACTCGACAACCGGCCGTGGCCAGGTCACCGTTAATGATCCTTCCGCAGGTTCCCCTACGGAAACCTTGTTACGACTTTTACTCCCTCTAGTTAGTACCCCAACGTCCCACGAGCAGCTTATTAGATGGCGTTTGGCGGACGCTGCGCGCCGAGGCGCACGAATTTTTCTCGAACCAGGGGGCGGGTCAGGCGCCCTCGGGGGGTCCCCACGAGCCGCCGTGACGATCGGCGGAGCTCTGCCGCGGACCGTTTCCGAGCTAAAAATCGTCAAAGTTCTGGCCGTTTTGCCGCAGTTCGGCCCTCCAGCACCAGGTGGCGGACGGAGGTCCCAGATCCAATTTATTTTGATGCCATTCAAATAAATTGGAAGTGGGATGCCTACCTAAATAGATTGGAGGTGGGATGCTGGTCCAATTCCAATGTATTCCAGTCATATTTGAAATAGATTGGAGGTGGGATGCTGGTCCGATTCCAATGTATTCCAGTCATATTTGAAATAGATTGGAGGTGGGATGCTGGTCCGATTCCAATGTATTCCAGTCACATTTGAAATAGATTGGAGGTGGGATGCTGGTCCGATTCCAATGTATTCCAGTCACATTTGAAATAGATTGGAGGTGGGATGCTGGTCCGATTCCAATGTATTCCAGTCACATTTGAAATAGATTGGAGGTGGGATGCTGGTCCGATTCCAATGTATTCCAGTCATATTTGAAATAGATTGGAGGTGGGATGCTGGTCCAATTCCAATGTATTTCAGTCATATTTGAAATAGATTGGAGGTGGGATGCCGGTCCAATTCCAATGTATTCCAGTCACATTTGAAATAGATTGGAGGTGGGATGCTGGTCCAATTCCAATGTATTCCAGTCACATTTGAAATAGATTGGAGGTGGGATGCTGGTCCGATTCCAATGTATTCCAGTCACATTTGAAATAGATTGGAGGTGGGATGCTGGTCCGATTCCAATGTATTCCAGTCACATTTGAAATAGATTGGAGGTGGGATGCTGGTCCGATTCCAATGTATTCCAGTCATATTTGAAATAGATTGGAGGTGGGATGCTGGTCCAATTCCAATGTATTTCAGTCATATTTGAAATAGATTGGAGGTGGGATGCCGGTCCAATTCCAATGTATTCCAGTCACATTTGAAATAGATTGGAGGTGGGATGCTGGTTCAATTCCAATGTATTCCAGTCACATTTGAAATAGATTGTAAGTGGGATGCTGGTCCATTTCTAGTCATGGCAAATAGATTGTAAGTAGGAAATTCCAGTCTATTCCAGTAATGTCAAATAGATTGTAAGTGGGATGCTGGTCCAATTCTAGTCATGGCAAATAGATTGTAAGTGGGAAATTCCAGTCTATTCCAGTAATGTCAAATAGATTGTAAGTTGGATGCTGGTCCAATTCCAATTTATTCCAGTCCTGTCAAATAGATTGTAAATGGGATGCTGGTCCAAATCTAGTCATGGCAAATAGATTGTAAGTGGGAAATTCCAGTCTATTCCAGTAATGTCAAATAGATTGTAAGTTGGATGCTTGTCCAATTCCAATTTATTCAAGTCCTGTCAAATAGATTGTAAGTGGGATGCTGGTCAAATTCCAGTCTATTCCAGTCATGTCAAATACATGTAAGTGGGATCGCACTTCCAATCTATTTGACTTCGCTGATATAGATTGGAATTGGGATCCCACTTCCAATTTATTTGACTTAACAGAAATAGATTGGAAGTGGGATCCCACGAAACATGTATTTGACTTGGCTGAAATAGATTGGAAGTGGGATCCCAATCCCAATTTATATGACATAGCTTAAATAAACTGCTAGTGGGATCCCACTTCCAATCTATTTCAGTCAAGTCAAATAAATTGGAAGTGGGATCCCACTTCCAATCTAATTCAGCCAAGTCAAATACATGTTTCGTGGGATCCCACTTCCAATTTATTTGACTTGACTGAAATAGATTGGAAGTGGGATCCCACTCCCAATTTATTTGATTTGGCTGAAATAGATTGGAAGTGGGATCCCACTCCCAATTTATATGACATAGCTTAAATAAGCTGGTAGTGGGATCCCACTTCCAATCTATTTGACTTGGCTGATATAGATTGGAAGTGGGACAGTGAGATCTCAGCTCTCTGACATCATATTATGATATTAATGCCACTCCTCTTTAAGTCTGGGTCTGCTGACATCACGGTGTGATTTTGGAGAAGATTGGAATATGTCAAAAATTTGACCCAAAAAAAGTCAAAGGGGTACCCCTTTGAGATTTTTAGGGCAAATTTTTGACTTCATGCAATCTTCTTCAAACTCACACCCTGAATTAAGGAGGCTGATACGTAGATAATGGTGTTATTTGTTTTTTCATATTTCTTATCAAAGCTGAGATCTGACTGTCCCACTTCCAATTTATTCAAGTCAAGTTTATACATGGGATTTGGACAGAGGAATTTTACAACTGTTAATACAGGCATGCACTCAGAATGAGTTGATTTGTGTAGAAAAATATATACTGTGGCATAAAATAATGCTTTTCCCCAAAATAACTTAGGCTTTTTTGAGGAAATCCCACCAGCAATGTATATGACATAGCTTAAATAAAGTGCTAGGGGGATCCCACAAAAGATGTATTTGACTTGGCTGAAATAGATTGGAAGTGGGATCCCACGAAACATGTATTTGACTTGGCTGAAATAGATTGGAAGTGGGATCCCACATCCAATTTATTTGACTTGGCTGAAATAGATTGGATGTGGGATCCCACTTTCAATTTATTTGACTTGGCTGAAATAGATTGGATGTGGGATCCCACGAAACATGTATTTGACTTGGCTGAAATAGATTGGATGTGGGATCCCACGAAACATGTATTTGACTTGGCTGAAATAGATTGGAAGTGGGATCCCACAAGCAATTTAAATGACATAGCTTAAATAAACTGCTAGTGGGATCCCACTTCCAATCTATTCCAGTCAAGTCAAATAAATTGGAAGTGGGATCCCACTTCCAATCTATTTCAGCCAAGTCAAATACATGTTTCGTGGGATCCCACAAGCCATTTATATGACATAGCTGAAATACATTAGAAGTGGGATCCCATTAAAAAACTAGTAAAATCCTTGAAAATATTTGAATAAAAACAGAGGCCTAACTGACAGTTGGAGGGAATTTCTTTCGAATAAATTTGCTGATTTTTTTTTTACATACTAAACAAGGTCGCAGTGACCCGGCCCTTCGATATGTTGTTTGAGGGTCCCAGATGATTAAGTATTCGACGCGGCTAGTTCGGCAGCCCCCCCCAAGCCCAGATTCTGGACGTCCCACTCCCAATTTATTCCAATTCAAAGGTCATACATGGGTTTTGGACACCCCTTAGAAAGGTCCGAATGACCCCAAATTTAAATATGTTTATCATGTATACTGCACGAGACAGCGTGTAAAATTGCGTAAGCCTAGAGTGTTGTTTTCTATGAAAAATCCATAGAAACGTTCCCCTTTTTCTGTGCATACATTTGAATGGAGACAGAGGCCTAACTGACGAGTTAAAGGGCACCTTTCTGGAACAAATAAATTTTTTTTTCTACACTTGGAAAGGTCGCAGTGACCCGGCCCTTCGATATGTTGTTTGAGGGTCCCGCATGATTAAGAAGTCGAAGCGTCGAAGTCTGCGCCCCCCCCCAAGCCTAGATTCTGGACGTCCCACTCCCAATTTATTCCCATTCAAAGGTCATACATGGGTTTTGGACACCCCTTAGAAAGGTCCGAATGACCTCTAATTTAAATATGTTTATCATGTACACCCCTCGAGACAGTGTGTAAAATTCCGTAAACCTAGGGTGTTGTTTTCTATGAAAAATCCATAAAAACGTTCTGTTTTTCTGTGCATTCACTTGAATGGAAACTGAGGCCTAACTGACCAGTTCAAAGGCAATTTTCTGGATCTGTTTTATTTTTTTTCCTATACTTGGAAACGTCGCAGTGACCCGGCCCTTCGATATGTTGTTTGAGGGTCCCAGATGATTAACTAGTCGAAGCGCCGAAGTCCGCGGCCCCCCCCAAGCCCAGATTCTGGACATCCCGCTCCCAATTTATTCCCATTCAAAGGTCATACATGTGTTTTGGACACCCCTCAGAAAGGTCCGAATGACCTCTAATTTAAATATGTTTATCATGTATACTCCACGAGACAGTGTGTAAAATTTCGTAAGCCTAGGGTGTTGTTTTCTATGAAAAATATTTGAAAAGATTCAAAAAAAAACAGAGGCCTAACTGACAGTTGGAGGGAATTTTTTTCGAATAAATTTGCTGATTTTTTTTTACATACTAAACAAGGTCGCAGTGACCCGGCCTTTAGATATGTTGTTTGAGGGTCCCAAATGATTAAGTATTCGATGCGGCTAGTTCGGCAGCCCCCCCCAAGCCCAGATTCTGGACGTCCCACTCCCAGTTTATTCCCATTCAAAGGTCATACATGGGTTTTGGACACCTCTTAGAAAGGTCCGAATGACCCCAAATTTAAATATGTTTATCATGTATACTGCACGAGACAGTGTGTAAAATTCCGTAAGCCTAGGGTATTGTTTTCTATGAAAAATGCATAAAAACGTTCCTTTTTTTCTGTGCATACATTTGAATGGAGACAGAGGCCTAACTGACGAGTTGAAGGGCACCTTTCTGGAACTAATTAATCTTTTTTTCTACACTTGGAAAGGTCGCAGTGACCCGGCCCTTCGATATGTTGTTTGAGGGTCCCAGATGATTAAGAAATCGAAGCGTTGAAGTCTGCGGCCCCCCCCAAGCCTAGATTCTGGACGTCCCACTCCCAATTTATTCCCATTCAAACGTTATACATGGGTTTTGGACACCCCTCAGAAAGGTCCAAATGACCCCTAATTTAAATATGTTTATCATGTATACTCCACGAGACAGTGTGTAAAATTTTGTAAGCCTAGGGTGTTGTTTTCTATGAAAAATCCATAAAAACGTTCCGTTTTTCTGTGCATTCACTTGAATGGAAACACAGGCCTAACTGACCAGTTCAAAGGCAATTTTCTGGATCTATTTTATTTTTTTTCGTATACATGGAAAGGTCGCAGTGACCCGGCCCTTCGATATGTTGTTTGAGGGTCCCAGATGATTAACTAGTCGAAGCGCCGAAGTCCGCGCCCCCCCCCAAGCCCAGATTCTGGACATCCCGCTCCCAATTTATTCCCATTCAAACGTTATACATGGGTTTTGGACACCCCTCAGAAAGGTCCAAATGACCCCTAATTTAAATATGTTTATCATGTATACTGCACGAGACATTGTGTAAAATTTCGTAAGCCTAGGGTGTTGTTTTCTATGAAAAATCCATAAAAACGTTCCGTTTTTCTGTGCATTCACTTGAATGGAAACTGAGGCCTAACTGACCAGTTCAAAGGCAATTTTCTGGATCTATTTTATTTTTTTTTACATACTAAACAAGGTCGCAGTGACCCGGCCCTTCGATATGTTGTTTGAGGGTCCCAGATGATTAACCAGTCGAAGCGTCGAAGTCTGCGGCCCCCCCCAAGCCCAGATTCTGGACGTCCCACTTCCAATTTATTCCCATTCAAATTTCATACATGGGTTTTGGACACCCCTTAGAAAGGTCCGAACGACCCCTAATTTAAATATGTTTATCATGTATACTCCACGAGACAGTGTGTTAAATTTCGTAAGCCTAGGGTGTTGTTTTCTATGAAAAATCCATAAAAACGTTCCGTTTTTCTGTGCATTCACTTGAATGGAAACTGAGGCCTAACTGACCAGTTCAAAGGCAATTTTCTGGATCTATTTTATTTTTTTTTACATACTAAACAAGGTCGCAGTGACCCGGCCCTTCGATATGTTGTTTGAGGGTCCCAGATGATTAACCAGTCGAAGCGCCGAAGTCTGCGCCCCCCCCCAAGCCCAGATTCTGGACGTCCCACTTCCAATTTATTCCCATTCAAATTTCATACATGGGTTTTGGACACCCCTTAGAAAGGTCCGAACGACCCCTAATTTAAATATGTTTATCATGTATACTCCACGAGACAGTGTGTAAAATTTCGTAAGCCTAGGGTGTTGTTTTCTATGAAAAATCCATAAAAACGTTCCGTTTTTCTGTGCATTCACTTGAATGGAAACTGAGGCCTAACTGACCAGTTCAAAGGCAATTTTCTGGATCTATTTTATTTTTTTTTACATACTAAACAAGGTCGCAGTGACCCGGCCCTTCGATATGTTGTTTGAGGGTCCCAGATGATTAACCAGTCGAAGCGCCGAAGTCTGCGGCCCCCCCCAAGCCCAGATTCTGGACGTCCCACTTCCAATTTATTCCCATTCAAATTTCATACATGGGTTTTGGACACCCCTTAGAAAGGTCCGAACGACCCCTAATTTAAATATGTTTATCATGTATACTCCACGAGACAGTGTGTAAAATTTCGTAAGCCTAGGGTGTTGTTTTCTATGAAAAATCCATAAAAACGTTCCGTTTTTCTGTGCATACATTTGAATGGAGACAGAGGCTGACAGAGGATGATTAAGTACTCGAAGCGTTGAAGTCTGCGCCCCTCCCCCAAGCCCAGATTCTGGACATCCCGCTCCCAATTTATTCCCATTCAAAGGTCATACATGGGTTTTGGACACCCCTCAGAAAGGTCCGAATGACCCCTAATTTAAATATGTTTATCATGTATACTCCACGAGACAGTGTGTAAAATTTTGTAAGCCTAGGGTGTTGTTTTCTATGAAAAATCTTTGAAAAGATTCGAAAAAAAACAGAGGCCTAACTGACAGTTGGAGGGAATTTTTTTCGAATAAATTTGCTGATTTTTTTTAACATACTAAACAAAGTCGCAGTGACCCGGCCCTTCGATATGTTGTTTGAGGGTCCCAGATGTTTAAGTATTCGACGCGGCTAGTTTGGCAGCCCCCCACAAGCCCAGATTCTGGACGTCCCACTCCCAATTTATTCCCATTCAAAGGTTATACATGGGTTTTGGACACCCCTTAGAAAGGTCCGAACGACCCCTAATTTAAATATGTTTATCATGTATACTCCACGAGACAGTGTGTAAAATTTCGTAAGCCTAGGGTGTTGTTTTCTATGAAAAATCCATAAAAACGTTCCGTTTTTCTGTGCATTCACTTGAATGGAAACTGAGGCCTAACTGACCAGTTCAAAGGCAATTTTCTGGATCTATTTTATTTTTTTTTACATACTAAACAAGGTCGCAGTGACCCGGCCCTTCGATATGTTGTTTGAGGGTCCCAGATGATTAACCAGTCGAAGCGCCGAAGTCTGCGGCCCCCCCCAAGCCCAGATTCTGGACGTCCCACTTCCAATTTATTCCCATTATAATTTCATACATGGGTTTTGGACACCCCTTAGAAAGGTCCGAACGACCCCTAATTAAAATATGTTTATCATGTACACCCCACAAGACAGCATGTGAAATTGCGTGGCCGACGTCCCACTTCCAATGTATCGACCTCAATTGAAATAAATTGGAAGTGGGATAGGTCAGTTCCGTGGCCGACGTCCCACTTCCAATGTATCGACCTCAATTGAAATAGATTGGAAGTGGGATCGGTCAGTTCCGTGGCCGACGTCCCACTTCCAATGTATCGACCTCAATTGAAATAAATTGGAAGTGGGATCGGTCAGTTCCGTGGCCGACGTCCCACTTCCAATGTATCGACCTCAATTGAAATAAATTGGAAGTGGGATAGGTCAATTCCGTGGCCGACGTCCCACTTCCAATGTATCGACCTCAATTGAAATAAATTGGAAGTGGGATAGGTCAATTCCGTGGCCGACGTCCCACTTCCAATGTATCGACCTTAATTCAAATAGATTGGAAGTGGGATACAAAAAATGGTCAGCAACTTGGTGACCCTTGTCCATCTCCAATGTATATGCTTCAATTCAAATAGATTGGAAGTGGGATACAAAAAATGGTCAGCAACTTGGTGACCCTTGTCCATCTCCAATGTATATGCTTCAATTCAAATACATTGGAAGTGGGATACAAAAAATGGTCAGCAACTTGGTGACCCTTGTCCATCTCCAATGTATATGCTTCAATTCAAATACATTGGAAGTGGGATACAAAAAATGGTCAGCAACTTGGTGACCCTTGTCCATCTCCAATGTATATGCTTCAATTCAAATACATTGGAAGTGGGATACAAAAAATGGTCAGCAACTTGGTGACCCTTGTCCATCTCCAATGTATATGCTTCAATTCAAATACATTGGAAGGGATGTTAAATGCAGTTTTGGCCATTGGCCAGCTTTGTGGTCATTCCATGACCTCATCTAAACAAATGTCACTACACAAACATGTTCTTTTGGCCACCTGGACAAACCAGAGGTCTCAGAAGGGCACTCAGAGGGTCACTAGACGGGCTCATCCCACGAGCAATGTATATGAGACTGTTGACTAAATGTACAGTGGGATGGTGACGCCACCATCCGTTTTCAAGAGCACTTGGGACAAATTGAGCGCTGCGGACGAGGGTGCCTCGACGCCGCGAGTTCACGGATGGAGCGACTATGCCCCTAGTGAGTCCCACGAACAAGCTATTGCCCGCAGTAAGTAAGTCAGATGTGGTTAGTACCCAACATCCCGGCGGCCATTTACCTAAGTGGCCGGTGGGATCCCATATCGTAATACGATCCCACGCACCAATTATGCGACCGCCGGCAATTTATTTGAATGGGGTTTTGTCCGCGAACCATGTACCGGTACTACCTCTAGATGCCCAGGTTCGATCGACTTCCCACCTCAACGAGGCAACCCCCCGGTAAAGGGGCACCTCGGAGATGGTCCGAGGACCTCACCAGGCCATCCAATCGGTAGTAGCGACGGGCGGTGTGTACAAAGGGCAGGGACTTAATCGACGCGGGCTGGTGACCCGCGACTACTTGGAATTCCTCGTTCAAGGGGAAAAGTTACAATCCCCTATCCCCAGCGGGGAAGGCGTTCATAGGATTGCCCAGGCCTTTCGGCATAGGATGGATGCACATGCTGAACCAGCCAGTGTAACTCACGTGCGGCCCCGGGCGTCTAAGGGCATCACAGACCTGTTATGGCCCCGAATCTCATACGGCTTTGCCTTGCCCCGGATCGCTCTAAGAAGTTCGGCCACCGACCGACGAACCCCTCGGGCCGCAAGCCCCCACAGGGACCCAAGGGAGGGCCGTGTAACTTTTTAAGGCACAGGGTCTCGTCCGTTATCGGAGTTAACCAGACGAATCGCTCCACGAACTCCCAACGGCCATGCACCACCACCCACAGAATCAAGAAAGAGCCATCAATCTGTCAATCCTTACCGTGTCCGGGCCGGGTGAGATTCCCCGTGTTGAGTCAAATTAAGCCGCAAGCTCCACTCCTGGTGGTGCCCTTCCGTCAATTCCTTTAAGTTTCAGCTTTGCAACCGTACTCCCCCCAGAGCCCAAAGACTCGTGGTTTCCCTCACGCTGCCCGGCGGGTCATGGTCGCTAGCCTCACGCCGCCGGATCGCGGGTCGGCATAGTTTACGGTCGGAACTACGACGGTATCTGATCGTCTTCGCTCCCCCGACTTTCGTTCTTGATTAATGAAAACATTCTTGGCAAATGCTTTCGCTTTCGTTCGTCCCACACCGGTCAACGAATTTCACCTCTATCGGTGTGGTACGGATGCCCCCGGCCGTCCCTCTTAATCATTGCCCTCGGTCCTTAAAACCCACGAAATAGGACCGTGGAAGCCCCGGAGCCCCACTCCGGAACGACCAGCCGTCCCGAAGGAGAGACCCCGAAGCCCCGCGGAAGGGCCCTATTCCATTATTCCTAGCTCAGTCAGACATGGCACGTGTCGGCCTGCTTTGAGCACTCTGCTTTATTCAAAGTAAACGCTCCGGACCCTCCAACCCACCGTGCACCGCAGTGAAGTACCCAGCTAAGGGCTTCTCCGCGGCCGGCGAGCAGAGGACACCGGCGGGTAGGGACCAGGTCCCAACATCCACCCAGAGACAGGGGGTCACCCCCGAAGGAGCTCCCCACGCCATCCCGGACAGTACAGGGGATCCGAGACCTGTCCCCACATCCAACTACGAGCTTTTTAACTGCAGCAACTTTAGCATACGCTATTGGAGCTGGAATTACCGCGGCTGCTGGCACCAGACTTGCCCTCCAATGGGTCATCACTCACGGACATAGATTGAGTTCATTTCGATTACGCTCCACAGGATCATAGGACCCGCATCGATATTTTTCGTCACTACCTCCCCGTGTCGGGAATGGGTAATTTGCGCGCCTGCTGCCTTCCTTGGAAGTGGTAGCCGTTTCTCAGGCTCCCTCTCCGGAATCGAACCCAGATTCCCCGTTACCCGTGGTCACCACGGTAGGCACGTAGCCTACCGTCGAAAGTTGATAGGGCAGACACTCGAATGATACGTCGCCGCCCCGGAGGGCTTAACGATCGGCCAGAGGTTATCTAGAGTCACCAAAGCGACCCGACCGGAGCCGGGAGGGTTTTTCGGTTCTGATAAATGCACGTATCCGGGGGACAGGGGCCGGGAGAGCATTTCACGCCGACCCCCAGAACCCTTCCAACGCTTCGTTTGCATGTATTAGCTCTGGAATTACCACAGTTATACCAAGTAACGTGTGGAGCGATCAAAGGAACCATAACTGATTTAATGAGCCATTCGCAGTTTCACTGTACCAAAACCCGTGTGTACTTAGACTTGCATGGCTTAATCTTTGAGACAAGCATATAATACTGGCAGGATCAACCAGACCGACCCCCCTTGGATCTCAAACCCCGGACGGGGAAAGAGAGGGGGCGCATGGAGCCCGTGAGAGTGATCTCAGGGGACACCAGCGAAGAGGATCGAACGCGACCCCGCTGTGGGGGTCTGCAATCGACTTGGCAACTTGGAAAACGTATGATTCTCGCCCGGACGGTGCAGGCTAGGGGCCGGGTCCTTCCCTCAAACGGATCCCGACCCTAAGGCACCACCGACGCGGACGTTGAACGGACCTACTGTTGGATCGACCGGCCGACTAAGTCCCCCTCGGAACCGTTCTGGACAAGCGGACATGCCTCTTACGGGCATCCACGAGCCATGGAGGCTGGGAGCACAAGGTGGGGAGGATCGCTCTAAGCACTGTATTTAGGCTTAGAAGCCTGCCCCTGGTGCTCCGCGTATACCGAGCTCGAACGGCCGTGAAGGACAGCCGTTAAGGGAAGAGAATGGAAGAGAATCCTGGCCCCCTCAAAGCGCGAGGAAGTCGGCATAGGTTTTTACGGTACGCCACCACCGGAGCCGTCTGATGTTCAGAAGACGAAGGGTTTTGCCCTCAATCTCGTAAGGTCGAGGGCTCACCACCGAACTTCCAGCCGCGGTCCTTGGTAGGACCGATACGCGGACAAGCCGCAAATCCTGGCCCCCTCGCAGTGCGAGGAGGTCGGCAAAGGTTTACGGTTTCGCCCCCCGGAGCCTACGGAAGTCTGCGTTTAAGAAGACGAAGGGTCGGATCCCGTAGGCCGACCCTGCGAACTTCCAGCCGCGGTCTGTGGAAGACCGATCCGTGTCACCTCTAATGCGCTCTTTGCCTCCGGCCGTTTCCAGCCGGGGGCCCGGTGGTGCGCTCCCACGTCCCGCTCAAAGGAGGGGAAAGGTCGGGAGATCCCACGGACCGGCGGATGACCGCCGGCCAACGCCTCGGGGGGTTACGCGGCCCCGTCGACTCGCGCACGGGCAAATTTATGGGTTTAAAAAGGGGGACAATCCTCATACGTTCGACCCCCCGGTGCCCAGGGAAGTTGACCCTCCCCGGGCAGGCATATCGAACGAATCATCGGTCGGAAAACTCTCTCTTTCGGGACGGGGGAAACCCCTCATACGCTCGACCCCCCATGCCCAGGAATGTTTTACCTTCCCAGGCATACATCGAACGAATCATCGGGGTGGACACAACGGGCTTATAACAATCGACGGGGCGGCCCGTTCCACCCGCCCCACAAGTGGGCAGATGGTCGGTGGCCTATAGACCCACAGGCAGTCCCAATACCACCGTGATACGAGATCCGGGGTTGGGACTTGACCTTAAAGGTACCCGGTCGAGGCGGACCGAGTGGAAGCCACTCGGATTTATGACAGTGGTAGGCCCCACGGACCTTGGGGACCACTCCCCATCGCTCTGCCCGGCACCTGGCTCGGAAACCGGGACTAATTTTGGCAGTAATACGCTATCGGTCTTGGTTCTCATTGGTTCATACACCCAAGATGGGCGAACGTCGAACGCGAACGGGAGCGATCAACGCCCATAACCCCTAATTATGCACGAACCGGGGGCTATATAAGGGGTCGCCTTCACTCGGAGCCGTCAGTCTCTCACCATGGATAGCTGCCCGCTTTGCGAACAAGCCATTGCTACGGATCTGACTTTCCACTTTACCATCTTCCACAGACTCGGACCGGACGACGCAGCCTTCCTCCGAGAACTGGACCGAAGCGGGGAGAATTCATCACAGCTCGACTGCCCTCTCTGCGGCCTGCCGTCTCTCTCTTCGCCGGCAGATCACCTGGGCTCGGCGCATTCCCTCAAAGGCCTCGCCCTTCGGATCGCTCTCTCTGCCGCTCGACGCCTTCGCACCCTCCACCTTCTGCGTCGCTATCAACAGTCTAAGCCGCGGAACCCTCCACCGCCCTCGGGATCCCGTTCCCCGAATCCAGCCTCGCCGCCGGGACCAAGCACGCCGGGACCGAGCGCGCCGGGACCGAACACGCCGGGACCGAGCACGCCGGGACCGAGCACGCCGGGACCGAACACGCCGGACCCGAACACGCCGGACCCGAACACGCCGGACCCAAGCACGCCGGACCCAAGCACGCCGGACCCAACCATGCTGTACCCAAGCTCACCGGACCCAAGCACGCCGGAGCCAACCACGCCTGATGCTTGCCCGCTCTGCGAGCAAGCCATTACGGATCTGACTTCCCATTATACCACCTTCCACCGCCTTGGATCTGCCGACATTGACTTTCTCCGGGGACTGGACCAAAGTGGGGAGAATTCGTCCCAGCTCGACTGCCCTCTCTGCGGCCTGCCGTCTCTCTCTTCGCCGGCGGATCACCTGGGCTCGGCGCATTCCCTCAAAGGCCTCGCCCTTCGGATCGCTCTCTCTGCCGCTCGACGCCTTCGCACCATCCACCTTCTGCGTCGCTATCAACAGTCTAAGCCGCGGAACCCTCCACCGCCCTCGGTATCCTGTTCCCCGAATCCAGCCTCGCCGGGCCCCAGCACGCCGGGCCCCAGCATGCCGGACCCAGCCATGCCGGGCCCAAGCACGCCGGGCCCAAGCACGCCGGGACCCAACACGCCGGACCCAGCTTCGCCGGACCCAGCCTCGCCGGACCAAGCCTCCCCGGGCCAAGCCACTACGGGCCAAGCCACGCCGGAGCCGGTCGACAGCGACTACCAACCGAGCGAGTCTTCCCCTGCCGAATCCACCTCGGACACGGATTCAGAGACCGAGCGGGCACGGCGAACCTCCCGGGGGAGGCAGCTCGTGATCCCGCATCGGTTTCGGGACACCTACGTCAGCCGTTCGGTAGACGACTTTCAGAAGTTCTACCTGCGGGTCGACGCGTCACCGAAGGACATCGAGAACTCTCGCCAGCGACGGGGCCACGTTATTCGGTTCCTGCTTCACTGCGCCCCGCCCGGCTGCCAATTCACAGACCTGTCTTTCGTCCATCACACGAACGTTCCCACTTGGGTACAGAGCCTTCAGAAACTGGGTTACGCTTCGACAACCGTTAAGTGTTACCTGCACAGCGCCAAGGCGTTCGTCTCCCACGTCGCTGCCTTCGACCCAGAGACCGCCGGGGTCAGCCCCGAAGAGCTCCAGAGGCTGAAGCTGACCTTCGCCAAGGCTCATCGGGACATCGCACGCACGATTCTGGGCCATCGCCAGCGCGTGAAGAGAGCGAAGCTGAGTCGCTTGCCGCAACCTTCGGATTTCAGGGTCTTCCTAAGCCACGCTAAGACCCGAATCCCAGAGCTCATAGACGCGGCCCGGACGGGGGACACCGCCCGCCGGTCGACGCTACGGATGCTCCAGGGGTACCTGCTCGGCCTTTTGTCTGTCTTAACCGGTCACCGGTCGGTTGTGTTTCTCAACCTGACGGTTGGAGAGTTGAGGCAAGCCAGCACCACGGATGGCACCGGCTTCGTGGTTTATGTTCGTGAACACAAGACCAACGCCTCGTTCGGGGACGCTCCGATCGGGTTGTCTGCCACAGAGCTGGCCTGGTTGACCGCACTCAGCGACTTACACGGGGCCCGGGACGGGCTCGTGTTCTTGGACAGGGGGAACCAGCTGCGCAAGCCAAACTCACTGCTTCGGATCGCGTGGACGGATGCGGGCCTCGGAGGCGCGGTGGCCTTCAACCTGATCCGCACGGCTGTTTCGAACCAAGTGAGTGTTGAACTTAATCCGACTTATGTGGGCTCTTAACCCCGGCCTTCCTACTTCTGACACCTCGCACCTCTGTTTCAGGTTTCGACTCTGCCGGCCGAAGATAGAGATCGAGTGACGACAAGCATGTGCCACTCCAACATCACTGCCCGGGCCTTCTACCGAGCCGGCCTCTCTGCGGCCGATGTGATGCGGGCTCGTGAGAACCGTCTTTCCGCCCTCGAAACGGCCTGAACCGGACCCTCTTCAAAGCGCAACCCAGCCGGGATTCACTCCGTGTTTCTGCACCCCCGTGGCTTTGATATGTTTTACTGCGAAATAAATACATTTATTTCTGAATCCCCAAACAGAGTGTTCCCGTGTGGTACTTGCTTCGGTTTGGAGATGGAGGGGGGTGGAGATTGGGTGATCCTCCCAGAGGGAGACTTTTTACGAGGTCCGACCGGCCTTAAGACTTAAACGATCAGTGGTTATGGGTTAACTTAGTCGGCGGGCGGCCCGTTCCACCGCCCCGCTAAGGGAGCAGTGGTCGGAGGCCTATGGACCTTAGGCAGTTCACCGGGGTGGGTAAACTTACCTTTAGGCACCCGTCGCATGAATATAGGAGACCATTTGGCTTTTTTGGCCCCGGAAACCAGCCACTTCTCCGGGCATATATAGAACCAATCCCCCCCAGGGAGGGAGTTGGAACTAAAGGTCATTGAAATTAAATGGGTTTAACAGTTAACTTTGTCGGCGGGCGGCCCGTTCCACCGCCCCGCTAAGGGAGCAGTGGTCGGAGGCCTATGGACCTTAGGCAGTTCACCGGGGTGGGTAAACTTACCTTTAGGCACCCGTCGCATGAATATAGGAGACCATTTGGCTTTTTTGGCCCCGGAAACCAGCCACTTCTCCGGGCATATATAGAATGAACCATCGGGGGCTAAGGGCAGATAGTCAAGTCAGTTATACCGATCGAACTCTCTTGAGTTTCGGCTTAAAGCTCTGGCATTTGCCGTTGGGACTTAGAGTTTTTTTTTTAATAAAGAGGGGAGGCCGGGCTTACCTCCACCTTAAGCCCAGAGGGTGTCCCAGTCCTCGGGCTTGTGTATTCGCATCAACGGGGTCCATGGAAGTCATTTTAGACATCCAGAGGGGAGGCAACCCAAACCATCCCCTTAGCCCAGAGGTGTGCCACTCCTCGGGCTTGTGTATTCGCATCAACGGGGTCCATGGAAGTCATTTTTAGACCTCCAGAGGGGAGGCAACCCAAACCATCCCCTTAGCCCAGAGGTGTGCCACTCCTCGGGCTTGTGTATTCGCATCAACGGGGTCCATGGAAGTCATTTTTAGACCTCCAGAGGGGAGGCAACCCAAACCATCCCCTTAGCCCAGAGGTGTGCCAGTCCTCGGGCTTCGGTATTCGCATCACCGGGGTCTACGGAGGTCTCAACTTAGGTTTTGAACACCTCCAGAGGGGGGGCCGGATTAACCACCACCCTAGCCCAGAGGTGTGCCAGTCCTCGGGCTTCGGTATTCGCATCACCGGGGTCTACGGAGGTCTCAACTTAGGTTTTGAAAACCTCCAGAGGGGGGGCCGGATTAACCACCACCCTAGCCCAGAGGGGTGCCAGTCCTCGGGCTTCGGTATTCGCATCACCGGGGTCTATGGAGGTCTCGACTTAGGTTTTGAAAACCTCCAGAGGGTGGGGGCATATCTTATCCCCACCCTAGCCCAGAGGTGTGCCAGTCCTCGGGCTTCGGTATTCGCATCAACGGGGTCTACGGATGTCTCGACTTAGGTTTTGAACACATCCAGGGAAGCAGAGCGGACATTCCCATTATTTCAAGCCCATCGGGAAGCCACTCTTTTGGGCATAGCGTTTCGCATCGCTGTTACCCAAACTTACGTCTGATTTAATGCCTCCCTAATATCCCGACGGCACCAGGCTGAGAAACCATATGCCCACAGGATTTGAGGCATTGGAACCTCGTTCGCATAGCCGACAACGATGAACCTCCCTCGGACTCGCTACGAGGCTTGAGGAGGGTCCTGATTTTCTTAAAATCTCAGGTGAGGGACTTAGAAAATTTTCACTTTAAAACCACAGACCTCCAGAGGAGAGACCGGGCTTATCACAACCTTAGCCCAGAGGGCGCCACTCCTCGGGCATGTCACTTCGCATCACCGGGGTCCATGGATGTCTCGACTTAGGTTTTGAACACATCCAGAAGGGGGGGCCGGATTAACCACCACCCTTAGCCCAGAGGGGTGCCAGTCCTCGGGCTTTAAATTCGCTTCGCCGGGGTCTATGGAAGTCATTTTTAGACCTCCAGAGGGGAGGCAACCCAAACCATCCCCTTAGCCCAGAGGTGTGCCACTCCTCGGGCTTGTGTATTCGCATCACCGGGGTCCATGGAAGTCATTTTAGACATCCAGAGGGGAGGCCACCCTAACCATCCCCTTAGCCCAGAGGGGTGCCAGTCCTCGGGCTTTAAATTCGCTTCGCCGGGGTCTATGGAAGTCATTTTTAGACCTCCAGAGGGGAGGCAACCCAAACCATCCCCTTAGCCCAGAGGTGTGCCAGTCCTCGGGCTTTAAATACGCATCACCGGGGTCCATGGAAGTCATTTTAGACCTCCAGAGGGGAGGCAACCCAAACCATCCCCTTAGCCCAGAGGTGTGCCAGTCCTCGGGCTTGTGTATTCGCATCAACGGGGTCCATGGAAGTCATTTTTGACCTCCAGAGGGGAGGCAACCCAAACCATCCCCTTAGCCCAGAGGTGTGCCAGTCCTCGGGCTTGTGTATTCGCATCAACGGGGTCCATGGAAGTCATTTTTGACCTCCAGAGGGGAGGCAACCCAAACCATCCCCTTAGCCCAGAGGTGTGCCAGTCCTCGGGCTTGTGTATTCGCATCAA
Organism: Hoplias malabaricus; assembly: GCF_029633855.1. NCBI lineage: Eukaryota > Metazoa > Chordata > Actinopteri > Characiformes > Erythrinidae > Hoplias > Hoplias malabaricus. The sequence continues at coordinate 78,379 of NW_027101322.1, forward strand.
CGGGGTCCATGGAAGTCATTTTTGACCTCCAGAGGGGAGGCAACCCAAACCATCCCCTTAGCCCAGAGGTGTGCCAGTCCTCGGGCTTGTGTATTCGCATCAACGGGGTCCATGGAAGTCATTTTAGACCTCCAGAGGGGAGGCAACCCAAACCATCCCCTTAGCCCAGAGGTGTGCCACTCCTCGGGCTTGTGTATTCGCATCACCGGGGTCCATGGAAGTCATTTTAGACCTCCAGAGAGTGGGGCCGGTCTTACCACCACTCTTAGCCCAGAGGGCGTCACTCCTCGGGCATGAAATTCGGATAACCGGGGTCCATGGATGTCTCAACTTAGGTTTTGAACACATCCAGAGGGGAGGCCACCCAAACCATCCCCTTAGCCCGGAGGTGTGCACCTCCTCGGGCTTGAAATTCGAATCACCGGGGTCCATGGAAGTCATTTTAGACATCCAGAGAGTGGGGCCGGTCTTACCACCACTCTTAGCCCAGAGGGCACCACTCCTCGGGCATGAAATTCGCATCACCGGGGTCCATGGAAGTCAGTTTAGACCTCCAGAGAGTGGGGCCGGTCTTACCACCACCCTTAAGCCCAGAGGGCGTCACTCCTCGGGCATGGAATTCGCATCAACGGGGTCTACGGATGTCTCGACTTAGGTTTTGAACACATCCAGGGAAGCAGAGCGGACATTCCCATTATTTCAAGCCCATCGGGAAGCCACTCCTTTGGGCATAGCGTTTCGCATCGCTGTTACCCAAACTTACGTCTGATTTAATGCCTCCCTAATATCCCGACGGCACCAGGCTGAGAAACCATATGCCCACAGGATTAGAGGCGTCTGAACCCCTTTCGCATAGCCGACAACGATGAACCTCCCTCGGACTCGCTACGAGGCTTGAGGAGGGTCCTGATTCTCTTAAAATCTCAGGTGAGGGACTTAGAAAATATTCACTTTAAAACCACAGACCTCCAGAGGAGAGACCGGGCTTATCACAACCTTAGCCCAGAAGGCACCACTCTTCGGGCATGTCACTTCGCATCACCGGGGTCCATGGAAGTCTCGACTTAGGTTTTGAACGCATCCAGAGGGTGGGGGCCGGACTTACCACCACCCTTAGCCCAGAGGGCGTCACTCCTCGGGCATAAAATTCGGATAACCGGGGTCCATGGAAGTCTCGACTTAGGTTTTGGAAACCTCCAGAGGGGGGGCTGCACTTACCACCACCCTAAGCCCAGAGGGCGTCACTCCTCGGGCATGAAATACGCTATACCGGGGTCCATGGAAGTCCTTTTAGACCTCCAGAGAGGGGGGGCCGGGCTTACCACCACCCTTAGCCCAGAGGGCACCACTCCTCGGGCTTGAAATTCGCATCACCGGGGTCCATGGAAGTCTCGACTTAGGTTTTGGAGACATCCAGAGGGGGGGCCGGGCTTACCACCACCCTTAGCCCAGAGGGCACTACTCCTCGGGCATGAAATTCGGATAACCGGGGTCCATGGAAGTCTCGACTTAGGTTTTGGAAACCTCCAGAGGGGGGGCTGCACTTACCACCACCCTTAGCCCAGAGGTTCATCACTCCTCGGGCATGAAATTCGGATAACCGGGGTCCATGGAAGTCAGTTTAGACCTCCAGAGAGTGGGGCCGGGCTTACCACCACCCTAAGCCCAGAGGGCGTCACTCCTCGGGCATGAAATTCGGATAACCGGGGTCCATGGAAGTCAGTTTAGACCTCCAGAGAGTGGGGCCGGGCTTACCACCACCCTAAGCCCAGAGGGCGTCACTCCTCGGGCATGAAATTCGGATAACCGGGGTCCATGGAAGTCAGTTTAGACCTCCAGAGAGTGGGGCCGGGCTTACCACCACCCTAAGCCCAGAGGGCGTCACTCCTCGGGCATGAAATACGCTACACCGGGGTCCATGGAAGTGATTTTAGACCTCCAGAGAGGGGGGGCCGGGCTTACCACCACCCTTAGCCCAGAGGGCGTCACTCCTCGGGCATGAAATTCGGATAACCGGGGTCCATGGAAGTCAGTTTAGACCTCCAGAGAGTGGGGCCGGGCTTACCACCACCCTAAGCCCAGAGGGCGTCACTCCTCGGGCATGAAATTCAGATAACCGGGGTCCATGGAAGTCAGTTTAGACCTCCAGAGAGTGGGGCCGGGCTTACCACCACCCTAAGCCCAGAGGGCGTCACTCCTCGGGCATGAAATACGCTACACCGGGGTCCATGGAAGTGATTTTAGACCTCCAGAGAGGGGGGGCCGGGCTTACCACCACCCTTAGCCCAGAGGGCGTCACTCCTCGGGCATGAAATTCGGATAACCGGGGTCCATGGAAGTCTCGACTTAGGTTTTGGAGACCTCCAGAGGGGGGGCCGGGCATACCACCACCCTTAGCCCAGAGGGCGTCACTCCTCGGGCATGAAATACGCTATACCGGGGTCCATGGAAGTCAGTTTTGACCTCCAGAGAGGGGGGGCCTGGCTTACCACCACCCTAGCCGAGAGGGCGTCACTCCTCGGGCATGAAATTCGCTTCACCGGGGTCCATGGAAGTCATTTTAGACCTCCAGAGAGGGGGGGCTGCACTTACCACCACCCTAGCCGAGAGGGCGTCACTCCTCGGGCATGAAATTCGGATCACCGGGGTCCATGGAAGTCAGTTTAGACCTCCAGAGAGTGGGGCCGGTCTTACCACCACCCTAAGCCCAGAGGGCGTCACTCCTCGGGCATGAAATTCGGATAACCGGGGTCCATGGAAGTCTCGACTTAGGTTTTGGAGACCTCCAGAGGGGGGGCCGGGCATACCACCACCCTTAGCCCAGAGGGCGTCACTCCTCGGGCATGAAATACGCTTAACCGGGGTCCATGGAAGTCAATCTAGACCTCCAGAGAGGGGGGGCCGGGCTTACCACCACCCTTAGCCCAGAGGGCATCACTCCTCGGGCATGAAATTCGGATAACCGGGGTCCATGGAAGTCTCGACTTAGGTTTTGGAGACCTCCAGAGGGGGGGCCGGGCATACCACCACCCTTAGCCCAGAGGTGAGTCACTCCTCGGGCATCAAATTCGCATCACCGGGGTCCATGGAAGTCAGTTTAGACCTCCAGAGGGGGGGCTGAGCATACCACCACCCTTAGCCCAGAGGTGTGCTCCTCATCGGGCATGAAATACGCTTCACCGGGGTCCATGGAAGTCATTCGAGACCTCCAGAGGGGGGGCCGAGCATACCACCACCCTTAGCCCAGAGGTGAGTCACTCCTCGGGCATCAAATTCGCATCACCGGGGTCCATGGAAGTCAGTTTAGACCTCCAGAGGGGGGGCTGAGCATACCACCACCCTTAGCCCAGAGGTGTGCTCCTCATCGGGCATGAAATACGCTTCACCGGGGTCCATGGAAGTCATTCGAGACCTCCAGAGGGGGGGCCGAGCATACCACCACCCTTAGCCCAGAGGTGAGTCACTCCTCGGGCATCAAATTCGCATCACCGGGGTCCATGGAAGTCAGTTTAGACCTCCAGAGGGGGGGCTGAGCATACCACCACCCTTAGCCCAGAGGTGTGCTCCTCATCGGGCATGAAATACGCTTCACCGGGGTCCATGGAAGTCATTCGAGACCTCCAGAGGGGGGGCCGGGCATACCACCACCCTTAGCCCAGAGGTGAGTCACTCCTCGGGCATCAAATTCGCATCACCGGGGTCCATGGAAGTCATTTAGACCTCCAGAGAGGGGGGCCGAACCTACCAGCAACCTTAGCCCAGAGGGCGTCACTCCTCGGGCTTCAAACTCCCATCATCGGGGTTCCATGGAAGTCTCGACTTAGGTTTTGAACCGTTCCGGGGTCACCTCCAGTGAGATAACGCGGAAATCTCACTATATTCATGCCCACAGGCGAACCAGAGCCTTGGGCTTGTCATAGTTACATACGGTGTACCCAAACTTTCGTCTTTTCTAAAGGAACCCTAATGTCCTGACGGCACCGCACTGGAAACCCCCATGCCCTCTGAATTTTTACCACTCCGAGGTGCTCCGTTTTGGGCTTGCTACCTAGGGCGAAGAGGGTCAGAAATTTTTCTAAGTCCTACTTTAAAACGTCCCACTGGGAGACCACTAGGGTTAGCACTTTGCCAAAAAATCACGGCTGAATGCAATTTTCACGCCTCGCACCCTTTGTTCGTTTAGATTTAACAAAAAAATCAACCGAACCCCCTTTTTAACAACGCTTTGCCGAATTTAGCTCACTTTTCCCGGCCTGGAATATCTCACGCTTGCCCCCCACGGTACTTACCTCCGGGGAAGACACCCCCGTCGCTGCCAACACCCATGCCCGGCCCAGGCTCACCCGACTCGGCCTCGCTAGCTCCATCGCCCGCTCCAAACCTCCGGGGAGAAGACCCCCATCGCCGCCAACGCCCATGCCCGGCCCAGGCTCACCCGACTCGGCCTCGCTAGCTCCATCGCCCGCTCCAAACCTCCGGGGCTGGACCTCCAGGAACCCAGCGCACCTCTCGAACCTATCCGGCCCACACTTAAGCACTCCTCCTCGGACTAAACCATTCAGCCCGCGCCGCTGGAACGAGCGCCCACTGGAAGACCTGAGCCTCAAACCCGCGCGCTTTACGGTTCTCTATCTCCCCGGGCTCGGAGCACTTTTCTCGGCCATGGGACCTCCAGGGGGGGCCCCTCTTAGCTCCGTCATCATTTCTCTAAGTCTCACTCCGCCCACTGGAAGACCTGAGCCCCAAACCCGCGCGCTTTACGGTTCTCTATCTCCCCGGGCTCGGAGCACTTTTCTCGGCCATGGGACCTCCAGGGGGGGCCCCTCTTAGCTCCGTCATCATTTCTCTAAGTCTCACTCCGCCCACTGGAAGACCTGAGCCCCAAACCCGCGCGCTTTACGGTTCTCTATCTCCCCGGGCTCGGAGCACTTTTCTCGGCCATGGGACCTCCAGGGGGGGCCCCTCTTAGCTCCGTCATCATTTCTCTAAGTCTCACTCCGCCCACTGGAAGACCCGAGCCCCAAACCCGCGCGCTTTACGGTTCTCTATCTCCCCGGGCTCGGGGCACTTTTCTCGGCCACGGGACCTCCAGGGGAGGCCCCTCTTGGCTCCGTCAATATTCCTTTAAGTCTCATTCCGCCCACTGGAAGACCCGAGCCCCAAACCCGCGCGCTTTACGGTTCTCTATCACCCCGGGCTCGGAGCACTTTTCTCGGCCATGGGACCTCCAGGGGGGGCCCTTCATGGCTCCGTCAATATTCCTTTAAGTCTCACTCCGCCCACTGGAAGACCCGAGCCCCAAACCCGCGCGCTTTACGGTTCTCTATCTCCCCGGGCTCGGGGCACTTTTCTCGGCCATGGGACCTCCAGGGGGGGCCCTTCATGGCTCCGTCAATATTCCTTTAAGTCTCACTCCGCCCACTGGAAGACCCGAGCCCCAAACCCGCGCGCTTTACGGTTCTCTATCACCCCGGGCTCGGAGCACTTTTCTCGGCCATGGGACCTCCAGGGGGGGCCCTTCATGGCTCCGTCAATATTCCTTTAAGTCTCACTCCGCCCACTGGAAGACCCGAGCCCCAAACCCGCGCGCTTTACGGTTCTCTATCACCCCGGGCTCGGAGCACTTTTCTCGGCCATGGGACCTCCAGGGGGGGCCCTTCATGGCTCCGTCAATATTCCTTTAAGTCTCACTCCGCCCACTGGAAGACCCGAGCCCCAAACCCGCGCGCTTTACGGTTCTCTATCACCCCGGGCTCGGGGCACTTTTCTCGGCCATGGGACCTCCAGGGGAGGCCCCTCTTGGCTCCGTCAATATTCCTTTAAGTCTCATTCCGCCCACTGCCATACCCGAGGTCTTTAACCGCGGCGTTCACGGTTCTCTATCACCCCGGGCTCGGAGCACTTTTCTCGGCCATGGGACCTCCAGGGGGGGCCCCTCATGGCTCCGTCAACATTCCTCTAAGTCTCATTCCGCCCACTGCCATACCCGGGCTCGGAGCATGTACTTCGGCCATGGGACCACAAGAGGGCGCCCTTCTTAAGAAATTGCTGACATCCAGGACCATTCAAGGGAGCGACCTGCCTCCCTATGCCCGCCACCGGCTTCCTCTAACCGGTGTACGGACTCTCGGGGCCCGCGCCCCCAGAGAACCAGAGTTTCAGAAATTGCACTAAGTCCAGACATCCAGGACCATTCAAGGGAGCGACCTGCCTCCCTATGCCCGCCACCGGCTCCCTCTAACCGGTGTACGGACTCTCGGGGCCCGCGCCCCCAGAGAACCAGAGTTTCAGAAATTGCACTAAGTCCAGACATCCAGGACCATTCAAGGGAGCGACCTGCCTCCCTATGCCCGCCACCGGCTCCCTCTAACCGGTGTACGGACTCTCGGGGCCCGCGCCCCCAGAGAACCAGAGTTTCAGAAATTGCACTAAGTCCAGACATCCAGGACCATTCAAGGGAGCGACCTGCCTCCCTATGCCCGCCACCGGCTCCCTCTAACCGGTGTACGGACTCTCGGGGCCCGCGCCCCCAGAGAACCAGAGTTTCGGAAATTGCACTAAGTCCGATTTTCGCCCACTACGAGACCTAAAACCGTCATCCAGGATTTCACAGGGGAGTACC
>NW_027101322.1:90000-117300 GCF_029633855.1 Hoplias malabaricus
GACAACGTTTGACAATATTTCAAGCCGGGTGCCTTCCCCCCCGTGGAGGGGGGAAGGTCATTGAACCTGGGCGTCACCACCGGACCGAGGAGTTACGGCCCGGGGGACGATCGCCCGAGTAGGTGCCCGAGACTTACGTGGTTTAGGAGACCGGGTCTAGGCCCCACCGTTCCCGGCGAGGCCCAGGGTTTGGTTCGCTGCGTTACGGGTCCCGGTCTAAGGCATTCAGGCGTGCGCTCAAAGCCAAGCTCTCCACCCCGGAGGGTATGAGCGAGGCCCGGTGGTACGCTCCCAAGTCCCCCGCTTAGGGGAAGGCGCTGGGTAGATCCCACCTAGTCAGGACCGGCGGGCACCGGCCGTCTCCTTCGGGTGTTTAAACGCATCCGGGGTTCGTGAGGCCCCTTCAACTCGCGCACCGGCCTTAGACTATTATACGGTCCGTCTCTGCGAAGCCAACATCGGGGTATTTGCATGCGCTCTTAAGCTCCGCTCCAACCCCGTGAGGGGAAAGAGTTTCGCCCGGCGGTACGCTCCCGTCCACCACCACCCCCTGTGCCGGGGGGATGGGTTCAGGGAGATCCCACCGAGGCCGGCGAGCACCGGCCAACGCCCTGGGGGTGAGTAAGCCCCTTTGACTCGCGCACGCACAATCAAGCCTTCAACGATCAATGGTTGGTTTAACGACCCGGCGGGCGGCTCCGGCGCCACTCTCCCCCCCGCGAACGAGGGGGGCGGACCGGGGTACCTATGCACCTAAGGCGGTCCTCGCATAACCCCGAGTTCCGAAGCCGGCTCGCTACGTCCACCCACCCGGAGGGGGAGAGACTCACGTCGGCCGACGACGAAAGGTACGAGGCTTCTGCGGTCCATACCTTGAAGGTACCCGCCGGGGGAGGTTTGGCCTCTCGAGTCCGACTCGACAACCGGCCGTGGCCAGGTCACCGTTAATGATCCTTCCGCAGGTTCCCCTACGGAAACCTTGTTACGACTTTTACTCCCTCTAGATGCCCAGGTTCGATCGACTTCCCACCTCAACGAGGCAACCCCCCGGTAAAGGGGCACCTCGGAGATGGTCCGAGGACCTCACCAGGCCATCCAATCGGTAGTAGCGACGGGCGGTGTGTACAAAGGGCAGGGACTTAATCGACGCGGGCTGGTGACCCGCGACTACTTGGAATTCCTCGTTCAAGGGGAAAAGTTACAATCCCCTATCCCCAGCGGGGAAGGCGTTCATAGGATTGCCCAGGCCTTTCGGCATAGGATGGATGCACATGCTGAACCAGCCAGTGTAACTCACGTGCGGCCCCGGGCGTCTAAGGGCATCACAGACCTGTTATGGCCCCGAATCTCATACGGCTTTGCCTTGCCCCGGATCGCTCTAAGAAGTTCGGCCACCGACCGACGAACCCCTCGGGCCGCAAGCCCCCACAGGGACCCAAGGGAGGGCCGTGTAACTTTTTAAGGCACAGGGTCTCGTCCGTTATCGGAGTTAACCAGACGAATCGCTCCACGAACTCCCAACGGCCATGCACCACCACCCACAGAATCAAGAAAGAGCCATCAATCTGTCAATCCTTACCGTGTCCGGGCCGGGTGAGATTCCCCGTGTTGAGTCAAATTAAGCCGCAAGCTCCACTCCTGGTGGTGCCCTTCCGTCAATTCCTTTAAGTTTCAGCTTTGCAACCGTACTCCCCCCAGAGCCCAAAGACTCGTGGTTTCCCTCACGCTGCCCGGCGGGTCATGGTCGCTAGCCTCACGCCGCCGGATCGCGGGTCGGCATAGTTTACGGTCGGAACTACGACGGTATCTGATCGTCTTCGCTCCCCCGACTTTCGTTCTTGATTAATGAAAACATTCTTGGCAAATGCTTTCGCTTTCGTTCGTCCCACACCGGTCAACGAATTTCACCTCTATCGGTGTGGTACGGATGCCCCCGGCCGTCCCTCTTAATCATTGCCCTCGGTCCTTAAAACCCACGAAATAGGACCGTGGAAGCCCCGGAGCCCCACTCCGGAACGACCAGCCGTCCCGAAGGAGAGACCCCGAAGCCCCGCGGAAGGGCCCTATTCCATTATTCCTAGCTCAGTCAGACATGGCACGTGTCGGCCTGCTTTGAGCACTCTGCTTTATTCAAAGTAAACGCTCCGGACCCTCCAACCCACCGTGCACCGCAGTGAAGTACCCAGCTAAGGGCTTCTCCGCGGCCGGCGAGCAGAGGACACCGGCGGGTAGGGACCAGGTCCCAACATCCACCCAGAGACAGGGGGTCACCCCCGAAGGAGCTCCCCACGCCATCCCGGACAGTACAGGGGATCCGAGACCTGTCCCCACATCCAACTACGAGCTTTTTAACTGCAGCAACTTTAGCATACGCTATTGGAGCTGGAATTACCGCGGCTGCTGGCACCAGACTTGCCCTCCAATGGGTCATCACTCACGGACATAGATTGAGTTCATTTCGATTACGCTCCACAGGATCATAGGACCCGCATCGATATTTTTCGTCACTACCTCCCCGTGTCGGGAATGGGTAATTTGCGCGCCTGCTGCCTTCCTTGGAAGTGGTAGCCGTTTCTCAGGCTCCCTCTCCGGAATCGAACCCAGATTCCCCGTTACCCGTGGTCACCACGGTAGGCACGTAGCCTACCGTCGAAAGTTGATAGGGCAGACACTCGAATGATACGTCGCCGCCCCGGAGGGCTTAACGATCGGCCAGAGGTTATCTAGAGTCACCAAAGCGACCCGACCGGAGCCGGGAGGGTTTTTCGGTTCTGATAAATGCACGTATCCGGGGGACAGGGGCCGGGAGAGCATTTCACGCCGACCCCCAGAACCCTTCCAACGCTTCGTTTGCATGTATTAGCTCTGGAATTACCACAGTTATACCAAGTAACGTGTGGAGCGATCAAAGGAACCATAACTGATTTAATGAGCCATTCGCAGTTTCACTGTACCAAAACCCGTGTGTACTTAGACTTGCATGGCTTAATCTTTGAGACAAGCATATAATACTGGCAGGATCAACCAGACCGACCCCCCTTGGATCTCAAACCCCGGACGGGGAAAGAGAGGGGGCGCATGGAGCCCGTGAGAGTGATCTCAGGGGACACCAGCGAAGAGGATCGAACGCGACCCCGCTGTGGGGGTCTGCAATCGACTTGGCAACTTGGAAAACGTATGATTCTCGCCCGGACGGTGCAGGCTAGGGGCCGGGTCCTTCCCTCAAACGGATCCCGACCCTAAGGCACCACCGACGCGGACGTTGAACGGACCTACTGTTGGATCGACCGGCCGACTAAGTCCCCCTCGGAACCGTTCTGGACAAGCGGACATGCCTCTTACGGGCATCCACGAGCCATGGAGGCTGGGAGCACAAGGTGGGGAGGATCGCTCTAAGCACTGTATTTAGGCTTAGAAGCCTGCCCCTGGTGCTCCGCGTATACCGAGCTCGAACGGCCGTGAAGGACAGCCGTTAAGGGAAGAGAATGGAAGAGAATCCTGGCCCCCTCAAAGCGCGAGGAAGTCGGCATAGGTTTTTACGGTACGCCACCACCGGAGCCGTCTGATGTTCAGAAGACGAAGGGTTTTGCCCTCAATCTCGTAAGGTCGAGGGCTCACCACCGAACTTCCAGCCGCGGTCCTTGGTAGGACCGATACGCGGACAAGCCGCAAATCCTGGCCCCCTCGCAGTGCGAGGAGGTCGGCAAAGGTTTACGGTTTCGCCCCCCGGAGCCTACGGAAGTCTGCGTTTAAGAAGACGAAGGGTCGGATCCCGTAGGCCGACCCTGCGAACTTCCAGCCGCGGTCTGTGGAAGACCGATCCGTGTCACCTCTAATGCGCTCTTTGCCTCCGGCCGTTTCCAGCCGGGGGCCCGGTGGTGCGCTCCCACGTCCCGCTCAAAGGAGGGGAAAGGTCGGGAGATCCCACGGACCGGCGGATGACCGCCGGCCAACGCCTCGGGGGGTTACGCGGCCCCGTCGACTCGCGCACGGGCAAATTTATGGGTTTAAAAAGGGGGACAATCCTCATACGTTCGACCCCCCGGTGCCCAGGGAAGTTGACCCTCCCCGGGCAGGCATATCGAACGAATCATCGGTCGGAAAACTCTCTCTTTCGGGACGGGGGAAACCCCTCATACGCTCGACCCCCCATGCCCAGGAATGTTTTACCTTCCCAGGCATACATCGAACGAATCATCGGGGTGGACACAACGGGCTTATAACAATCGACGGGGCGGCCCGTTCCACCCGCCCCACAAGTGGGCAGATGGTCGGTGGCCTATAGACCCACAGGCAGTCCCAATACCACCGTGATACGAGATCCGGGGTTGGGACTTGACCTTAAAGGTACCCGGTCGAGGCGGACCGAGTGGAAGCCACTCGGATTTATGACAGTGGTAGGCCCCACGGACCTTGGGGACCACTCCCCATCGCTCTGCCCGGCACCTGGCTCGGAAACCGGGACTAATTTTGGCAGTAATACGCTATCGGTCTTGGTTCTCATTGGTTCATACACCCAAGATGGGCGAACGTCGAACGCGAACGGGAGCGATCAACGCCCATAACCCCTAACCCTAACCCTAACCCTAACCCTTTGTGTTTTTTAGACTCAATTTTTGACCGTCTCAGATTTCTTCCAAACCCACGATGTTGATTAGGCAGGTCCTGACTTACACAAAGGTGTGATTATTTTCAGCCTATCTCATCCCAAAGCTGAGATATGAGGACAAACTTAACTGGGATTTTCTCTCAATAGGTTTATTGGTGTTGAATATATTGGAATTCAATTTATGAGCTTTTTATACGTCCAATAAAGCAAAATACAGATGCAATGTAGGATATATTGGACTGACTAGGCTTTTCTGATCGCACCCTTCTACTCATGTGTTTACCTAGCTTCACTGGAAGTAGGAATCCCATCATGAAATTTACAGTTCTACATTTTATGCAGCACAACATGTCACTTTATCTCAGCTTTGGGATGTGGTAGGGCAACAATTACCACACCACTGTCTTTGTCAGGACCTCCCTGACACACGGTGTGGGTTTGAAGAAGATCTGAGGAGGTCACATATTTCACCCAAAAAACACTAAGGTGTTTTTTAGACTCAATTTTTGACCGTCTCAGATTTCTTCCAAACCCACGATGTTGATTAGGCAGGTCCTGACTTACACAAAGGTGTGATTATTTTCAGCCTATCTCATCCCAAAGCTGAGATATGAGGACAAACTTAACTGGGATTTTCTCTCAATAGGTTTATTGGTGTTGAATATATTGGAATTAAATTTATAAGCTTGTTATATGTCCAATAAAGCAAAATACAGATGCAATGTAGGATATATTGGACTGACTAGGCTTTTCTGATCGCACCCTTCTACTCATGTGTTTACCTAGCTTCACTGGAAGTAGGAATCCCATCATGAAATTTACAGTTATATATTTTATGCAGCACAACATGTCCCTATATCTTAGCTTTCGGATGTGGTAGGGCAACAATTACCACACCACTGTCTTCGTCAGGACCTCCCTGACACACGGTGTGGGTTTGAACAAGATCTGAAGAGGTCACATATTTCACCCAAAAATACACTAAGGAGTACCCCTTTGTGTTTTTTAGACTCAATTTTTGACCATCTCAGATTTCTTCCAAACTCACGGTGTTGATTAGGCAGGTCCTGACTTACACAAAGGTGTGATTATTTTCAGCCTATCTCATCCCAAAGCTGAGATATGAGGACAAACTTAACTGGGATTTTCTCTCAATAGGTTTATTGGTGTTGAATATATTGGAATTAAATTTATGAGCTTGTTATATGTCCAATAAAGCAAAATACAGATGCAATGTAGGATATATTGGACTGACTAGGCTTTTCTGATCGCACCCTTCTACTCTTGTGTTTACCTAGCTTCACTGGAAGTAGGAATCACATCATGAAATTTACAGTTATACATTTTATGCAGCAAAACATGTCCCTATATCTCAGCTTTGGGATGTGGTAGGGCAACAATTACCACACCACTGTCTTTGTCAGGACCTCCCTGACACACGGTGTGGGTTTGAAGAAGATCTGAGGAGGTCACATATTTCACCCAAAAAACACTAAGGGGTACCCCTTTGTGTTTTTTCAGACTAAATTTTTGACCGTCTCAGATTTCTTCCAAACCCACGATGTTGATTAGGCAGGTCCTGACTTACACAAAGGTGTGATTATTTTCAGCCTATCTCATCCCAAAGCTGAGATATGAGGACAAACTTAACTGGGATTTTCTCTCAATAGGTTTATTGGTGTTGAATATATTGGAATTAAATTTATGAGCTTGTTATATGTCCAATAAAGCAAAATACAGATGCAATGTAGGATATATTGGACTGACTAGGCTTTTCTGATCGCACCCTTCTACTCTTGTGTTTACCTAGCTTCACTGGAAGTAGGAATCACATCATGAAATTTACAGTTATACATTTTATGCAGCAAAACATGTCCCTATATCTCAGCTTTGGGATGTGGTAGGGCAACAATTACCACACCACTGTCTTTGTCAGGACCTCCCTGACACACGGTGTGGGTTTGAAGAAGATCTGAGGAGGTCACATATTTCACCCAAAAAACACTAAGGGGTACCCCTTTGTGTTTTTTAGACTCAATTTTTGACCGTCTCAGATTTCTTCCAAACCCACGATGTTGATTAGGCAGGTCCTGACTTACACAAAGGTGTGATTATTTTCAGCCTATCTCATCCCAAAGCTGAGATATGAGGACAAACTTAACTGGGATTTTCTCTCAATAGGTTTATTGGTGTTGAATATATTGGAATTCAATTTATGAGCTTTTTATACGTCCAATAAAGCAAAATACAGATGCAATGTAGGATATATTGGACTGACTAGGCTTTTCTGATCGCACCCTTCTACTCATGTGTTTACCTAGCTTCACTGGAAGTAGGAATCCCATCATGAAATTTACAGTTCTACATTTTATGCAGCACAACATGTCACTTTATCTCAGCTTTGGGATGTGGTAGGGCAACAATTACCACACCACTGTCTTTGGCAGGACCTCTCTGACACACGGTGTGGGTTTGAAGAAGATCTGAGGAGGTCACATATTTCACCCAAAAAAACACTAAGGGGTACCCCTTTGTGTTTTTTAGACTCAATTTTTGACCATCTCAGATTTCTTCCAAACTCACGGTGTTGATTAGGCAGGTCCTGACTTACACAAAGGTGTGATTATTTTCAGCCTATCTCATCCCAAAGCTGAGATATGAGGACAAACTTAACTGGGATTTTCTCTCAATAGGTTTATTGGTGTTGAATATATTGGAATTAAATTTATGAGCTTGTTATATGTCCAATAAAGCAAAATACAGATGCAATGTAGGATATATTGGACTGACTAGGCTTTTCTGATCGCACCCTTCTACTCTTGTGTTTACCTAGCCTCACTGGAAGTAGGAATCACATCATGAAATTTACAGTTATATATTTTATGCAGCACAACATGTCCCTATATCTTAGCTTTCGGATGTGGTAGGGCAACAATTACCACACCACTGTCTTCGTCAGGACCTCCCTGACACACGGTGTGGGTTTGAACAAGATCTGAAGAGGTCACATATTTCACCCAAAAATACACTAAGGAGTACCCCTTTGTGTTTTTTCAGACTAAATTTTTGACCGTCTCAGATTTCTTCCAAACTCACGGTGTTGATTAGGCAGGTCCTGACTTACACAAAGGTGTGATTATTTTCAGCCTATCTCATCCCAAAGCTGAGATATGAGGACAAACTTAACTGGGATTTTCTCTCAATAGGTTTATTGGTGTTGAATATATTGGAATTAAATTTATGAGCTTGTTATATGTCCAATAAAGCAAAATACAGATGCAATGTAGGATATATTGGACTGACTAGGATTTTCTGATCGCACCCTTCTACTCTTGTGTTTACCTAGCTTCACTGGAAGTAGGAATCCCATCATGAAATTTACAGTTATACATTTTATGCAGCAAAACATGTCCCTATATCTTAGCTTTGGGATGTGGTAGGGCAACAATTACCACACCACTGTCTTTGTCAGGACCTCTCTGACACACGGTGTGGGTTTGAAGAAGATCTGAGGAGGTCACATATTTCACCCCAAAAAAACACTAAGGGGTACCCCTTTGTGATTTTTAGACTCAATTTTTGACCGTCTCAGATTTCTTCCAAACTCACGATGTTGATTAGGCAGGTCCTGACTTACACAAAGGTGTGATTATTTTCAGCCTATCTCATCCCAAAGCTGAGATATGAGGACAAACTTAACTGGGAATTTCTCTCAATAGGTTTATTGGTGTTGAATATATTGGAATTAAATTTATGAGCTTTTTATATGTCCAATAAAGCAAAATACAGATGCAGTGTAGGATATATTGGACTGACTAGGCTTTTCTGATCGCACCCTTCTACTCATGTGTTTACCCAGCTTCACTGGAAGTAGGAATCCCATCATGAAATTTACAGTTATACATTTTATGCAGCACAACATGTCCCTATATCTTAGCTTTGGGATGTGGTAGAGCAACAATTACCACACCACTGTCTTTGTCAGGACCTCTCTGACACACAGTGTGGGTTTGAAGAAGATCTGAGGAGGTCACATATTTCACCCAAAAAAACACTAAGGGGTACCCCTTTGTGATTTTTAGACTCAATTTTTGACCGTCTCAGATTTCTTCCAAACTCACGATGTTGATTAGGCAGGTCCTGACTTACACAAAGGTGTGATTATTTTCAGCCTATCTCATCCCAAAGCTGAGATATGAGGACAAACTTAACTGGGATTTTCTCTCAATAGGTTTATTGGTGTTGAATATATTGGAATTAAATTTATGAGCTTGTTATATGTCCAATAAAGCAAAATACAGATGCAATGTAGGATATATTGGACTGACTAGGCTTTTCTGATCGCACCCTTCTACTCTTGTGTTTACCTAGCTTCACTGGAAGTAGGAATCCCATCATGAAATTTACAGTTATACATTTTATGCAGCAAAACATGTCCCTATATCTTAGCTTTGGGATGTGGTAGGGCAACAATTACCACACCACTGTCTTTGTCAGAACCTCTCTGACACACGGTGTGGGTTTGAAGAAGATCTGAGGAGGTCACATATTTCACCCAAAAAAAACACTAAGGGGTACCCCTTTGTGATTTTTAGACTCAATTTTTGACCGTCTCAGATTTCTTCCAAACTCACGATGTTGATTAGGCAGGTCCTGACTTACACAAAGGTGTGATTATTTTCAGCCTATCTCATCCCAAAGCTGAGATATGAGGACAAACTTAACTGGGAATTTCTCTCAATAGGTTTATTGGTGTTGAATATATTGGAATTAAATTTATGAGCTTTTTATACGTCCAATAAAGCAAAATACAGATGCAGTGTAGGATATATTGGACTGACTAGGCTTTTCTGATCGCACCCTTCTACTCATGTGTTTACCCAGCTTCACTGGAAGTAGAAATCCCATCATGAAATTTACAGTTATACATTTTATGCAGCACAACATGTCCCTATATCTTAGCTTTGGGATGTGGTAGAGCAACAATTACCACACCACTGTCTTTGTCAGGACCTCTCTGACACACGGTGTGGGTTTGAAGAAGATCTGAGGAGGTCACATATTTCACCCAAAAAAACACTAAGGGGTACCCCTTTGTGATTTTTAGACTCAATTTTTGACCGTCTCAGATTTCTTCCAAACTCACGATGTTGATTAGGCAGGTCCTGACTTACACAAAGGTGTGATTATTTTCAGCCTATCTCATCCCAAAGCTGAGATATGAGGACAAACTTAACTAGGATTTTCTCTCAATAGGTTTATTGGTGTTGAATATATTGGAATTAAATTTATAAGCTTGTTATATGTCCAATAAAGCAAAATACAGATGCAATGTAGGATATATTGGACTGACTAGGCTTTTCTGATCGCACCCTTCTACTCATGTGTTTACCTAGCTTCACTGGAAGTAGGAATCCCATCATGAAATTTACAGTTATATATTTTATGCAGCACAACATGTCCCTATATCTTAGCTTTGGGATGTGGTAGGACAACAATTACCACACCACTGTCTTCGTCAGGACCTCTCTGACACACGGTGTGGGTTTGAAGAAGATCTGAGGAGGTCACATATTTCACCCAAAAAAACACTAAGGGGTACCCCTTTGTGTTTTTTTAGACTAAATTTATGACCGTCTCAGATTTCTTCCAAACTCACGATGTTGATTAGGCAGGTCCTGACTTACACAAAGGTGTGATTATTTTCAGCCTATCTCATCCCAAAGCTGAGATATGAGGACAAACTTAACTGGGATTTTCTCTCAATAGGTTTATTGGTGTTGAATATATTGGAATTAAATTTATGAGCTTGTTATATGTCCAATAAAGCAAAATACAGATGCAATGTAGGATATATTGGACTGACTAGGCTTTTCTGATCGCACCCTTCTACTCTTGTGTTTACCTAGCTTCACTGGAAGTAGGAATCACATCATGAAATTTACAGTTATACATTTTATGCAGCAAAACATGTCCCTATATCTCAGCTTTGGGATGTGGTAGGGCAACAATTACCACACCACTGTCTTTGTCAGGACCTCCCTGACACACGGTGTGGGTTTGAAGAAGATCTGAGGAGGTCACATATTTCACCCAAAAAACACTAAGGGGTACCCCTTTGTGTTTTTTAGACTCAATTTTTGACCGTCTCAGATTTCTTCCAAACCCACGATGTTGATTAGGCAGGTCCTGACTTACACAAAGGTGTGATTATTTTCAGCCTATCTCATCCCAAAGCTGAGATATGAGGACAAACTTAACTGGGATTTTCTCTCAATAGGTTTATTGGTGTTGAATATATTGGAATTCAATTTATGAGCTTTTTATACGTCCAATAAAGCAAAATACAGATGCAATGTAGGATATATTGGACTGACTAGGCTTTTCTGATCGCACCCTTCTACTCATGTGTTTACCTAGCTTCACTGGAAGTAGGAATCCCATCATGAAATTTACAGTTCTACATTTTATGCCGCACAACATGTCCCTATATCTCAGCTTTGGGATGTGGTAGGGCAACAATTACCACACCACTGTCTTTGTCAGGACCTCCCTGACACACGGTGTGGGTTTGAAGAAGATCTGAGGAGGTCACATATTTCACCCAAAAAACACTAAGGGGTACCCCTTTGTGTTTTTTAGACTCAATTTTTGACCGTCTCAGATTTCTTCCAAACCCACGATGTTGATTAGGCAGGTCCTGACTTACACAAAGGTGTGATTATTTTCAGCCTATCTCATCCCAAAGCTGAGATATGAGGACAAACTTAACTGGGATTTTCTCTCAATAGGTTTATTGGTGTTGAATATATTGGAATTCAATTTATGAGCTTTTTATACGTCCAATAAAGCAAAATACAGATGCAATGTAGGATATATTGGACTGACTAGGCTTTTCTGATCGCACCCTTCTACACATGTGTTTACCTAGCTTCACTGGAAGTAGGAATCCCATCATGAAATTTACAGTTCTACATTTTATGCAGCACAACATGTCACTTTATCTCAGCTTTGGGATGTGGTAGGGCAACAATTACCACACCACTGTCTTTGGCAGGACCTCTCTGACACACGGTGTGGGTTTGAAGAAGATCTGAGGAGGTCACATATTTCACCCAAAAAAACACTAAGGGGTACCCCTTTGTGTTTTTTAGACTCAATTTTTGACCATCTCAGATTTCTTCCAAACTCACGGTGTTGATTAGGCAGGTCCTGACTTACACAAAGGTGTGATTATTTTCAGCCTATCTCATCCCAAAGCTGAGATATGAGGACAAACTTAACTGGGAATTTCTCTCAATAGGTTTATTGGTGTTGAATATATTGGAATTAAATTTATGAGCTTTTTATATGTCCAATAAAGCAAAATACAGTTGCAGTGTAGGATATATTGGACTGACTAGGCTTTTCTGATCGCACCCTTCTACTCATGTGTTTACCCAGCTTCACTGGAAGTAGGAATCCCATCATGAAATTTACAGTTATACATTTTATGCAGCACAACATGTCCCTATATCTTAGCTTTGGGATGTGGTAGAGCAACAATTACCACACCACTGTCTTTGTCAGGACCTCTCTGACACACAGTGTGGGTTTGAAGAAGATCTGAGGAGGTCACATATTTCACCCAAAAAAACACTAAGGGGTACCCCTTTGTGATTTTTAGACTCAATTTTTGACCGTCTCAGATTTCTTCCAAACTCACGATGTTGATTAGGCAGGTCCTGACTTACACAAAGGTGTGATTATTTTCAGCCTATCTCATCCCAAAGCTGAGATATGAGGACAAACTTAACTGGGATTTTCTCTCAATAGGTTTATTGGTGTTGAATATATTGGAATTAAATTTATGAGCTTGTTATATGTCCAATAAAGCAAAATACAGATGCAATGTAGGATATATTGGACTGACTAGGCTTTTCTGATCGCACCCTTCTACTCTTGTGTTTACCTAGATTCACTGGAAGTAGGAATCACATCATGAAATTTACAGTTCTACATTTTATGCAGCAAAACATGTCCCTATATCTCAGCTTTGGGATGTGGTAGGGCAACAATTACCACACCACTGTCTTTGTCAGGACCTCCCTGACACACGGTGTGGGTTTGAAGAAGATCTGAGGAGGTCACATATTTCACCCAAAAAACACTAAGGGGTACCCCTTTGTGTTTTTTAGACTCAATTTTTGACCGTCTCAGATTTCTTCCAAACCCACGATGTTGATTAGGCAGGTCCTGACTTACACAAAGGTGTGATTATTTTCAGCCTATCTCATCCCAAAGCTGAGATATGAGGACAAACTTAACTGGGATTTTCTCTCAATAGGTTTATTGGTGTTGAATATATTGGAATTCAATTTATGAGCTTTTTATACGTCCAATAAAGCAAAATACAGATGCAATGTAGGATATATTGGACTGACTAGGCTTTTCTGATCGCACCCTTCTACTCATGTGTTTACCTAGCTTCACTGGAAGTAGGAATCCCATCATGAAATTTACAGTTCTACATTTTATGCAGCACAACATGTCACTTTATCTCAGCTTTGGGATGTGGTAGGGCAACAATTACCACACCACTGTCTTTGTCAGGACCTCCCTGACACACGGTGTGGGTTTGAAGAAGATCTGAGGAGGTCACATATTTCACCCAAAAAACACTAAGGGGTACCCCTTTGTGTTTTTTAGACTCAATTTTTGACCGTCTCAGATTTCTTCCAAACCCACGATGTTGATTAGGCAGGTCCTGACTTACACAAAGGTGTGATTATTTTCAGCCTATCTCATCCCAAAGCTGAGATATGAGGACAAACTTAACTGGGATTTTCTCTCAATAGGTTTATTGGTGTTGAATATATTGGAATTAAATTTATGAGCTTGTTATATGTCCAATAAAGCAAAATACAGATGCAATGTAGGATATATTGGACTGACTAGGCTTTTCTGATCGCACCCTTCTACTCTTGGGTTTACCTAGATTCACTGGAAGTAGGAATCACATCATGAAATTTACAGTTCTACATTTTATGCAGCAAAACATGTCCCTATATCTCAGCTTTGGGATGTGGTAGGGCAACAATTACCACACCACTGTCTTTGTCAGGACCTCCCTGACACACGGTGTGGGTTTGAAGAAGATCTGAGGAGGTCACATATTTCACCCAAAAAACACTAAGGGGTACCCCTTTGTGTTTTTTAGACTCAATTTTTGACCGTCTCAGATTTCTTCCAAACCCACGATGTTGATTAGGCAGGTCCTGACTTACACAAAGGTGTGATTATTTTCAGCCTATCTCATTCCAAAGCTGAGATATGAGGACAAACTTAACTGGGATTTTCTCTCAATAGGTTTATTGGTGTTGAATATATTGGAATTCAATTTATGAGCTTTTTATACGTCCAATAAAGCAAAATACAGATGCAATGTAGGATATATTGGACTGACTAGGCTTTTCTGATCGCACCCTTCTACACATGTGTTTACCTAGCTTCACTGGAAGTAGGAATCCCATCATGAAATTTACAGTTCTACATTTTATGCAGCACAACATGTCACTTTATCTCAGCTTTGGGATGTGGTAGGGCAACAATTACCACACCACTGTCTTTGGCAGGACCTCTCTGACACACGGTGTGGGTTTGAAGAAGATCTGAGGAGGTCACATATTTCACCCAAAAAAACACTAAGGGGTACCCCTTTGTGTTTTTTAGACTCAATTTTTGACCATCTCAGATTTCTTCCAAACTCACGGTGTTGATTAGGCAGGTCCTGACTTACACAAAGGTGTGATTATTTTCAGCCTATCTCATCCCAAAGCTGAGATATGAGGACAAACTTAACTGGGATTTTCTCTCAATAGGTTTATTGGTGTTGAATATATTGGAATTAAATTTATGAGCTTGTTATATGTCCAATAAAGCAAAATACAGATGCAATGTAGGATATATTGGACTGACTAGGCTTTTCTGATCGCACCCTTCTACTCTTGTGTTTACCTAGATTCACTGGAAGTAGGAATCACATCATGAAATTTACAGTTCTACATTTTATGCAGCAAAACATGTCCCTATATCTCAGCTTTGGGATGTGGTAGGGCAACAATTACCACACCACTGTCTTTGTCAGGACCTCCCTGACACACGGTGTGGGTTTGAAGAAGATCTGAGGAGGTCACATATTTCACCCAAAAAACACTAAGGGGTACCCCTTTGTGTTTTTTAGACTCAATTTTTGACCGTCTCAGATTTCTTCCAAACCCACGATGTTGATTAGGCAGGTCCTGACTTACACAAAGGTGTGATTATTTTCAGCCTATCTCATCCCAAAGCTGAGATATGAGGACAAACTTAACTGGGATTTTCTCTCAATAGGTTTATTGGTGTTGAATATATTGGAATTCAATTTATGAGCTTTTTATACGTCCAATAAAGCAAAATACAGATGCAATGTAGGATATATTGGACTGACTAGGCTTTTCTGATCGCACCCTTCTACTCATGTGTTTACCTAGCTTCACTGGAAGTAGGAATCCCATCATGAAATTTACAGTTCTACATTTTATGCAGCACAACATGTCACTTTATCTCAGCTTTGGGATGTGGTAGGGCAACAATTACCACACCACTGTCTTTGTCAGGACCTCCCTGACACATGGTGTGGGTTTGAAGAAGATCTGAGGAGGTCACATATTTCACCCAAAAAACACTAAGGGGTACCCCTTTGTGTTTTTTAGACTCAATTTTTGACCGTCTCAGATTTCTTCCAAACCCACGATGTTGATTAGGCAGGTCCTGACTTACACAAAGGTGTGATTATTTTCAGCCTATCTCATCCCAAAGCTGAGATATGAGGACAAACTTAACTGGGATTTTCTCTCAATAGGTTTATTGGTGTTGAATATATTGGAATTCAATTTATGAGCTTTTTATACGTCCAATAAAGCAAAATACAGATGCAATGTAGGATATATTGGACTGACTAGGCTTTTCTGATCGCACCCTTCTACTCATGTGTTTACCTAGCTTCACTGGAAGTAGGAATCCCATCATGAAATTTACAGTTCTACATTTTATGCAGCAAAACATGTCCCTATATCTCAGCTTTGGGATGTGGTAGGGCAACAATTACCACACCACTGTCTTTGTCAGGACCTCCCTGACACACGGTGTGGGTTTGAAGAAGATCTGAGGAGGTCACATATTTCACCCAAAAAACACTAAGGGGTACCCCTTTGTGTTTTTTAGACTCAATTTTTGACCGTCTCAGATTTCTTCCAAACCCACGATGTTGATTAGGCAGGTCCTGACTTACACAAAGGTGTGATTATTTTCAGCCTATCTCATCCCAAAGCTGAGATATGAGGACAAACTTAACTGGGATTTTCTCTCAATAGGTTTATTGGTGTTGAATATATTGGAATTCAATTTATGAGCTTTTTATACGTCCAATAAAGCAAAATACAGATGCAATGTAGGATATATTGGACTGACTAGGCTTTTCTGATCGCACCCTTCTACTCATGTGTTTACCTAGCTTCACTGGAAGTAGGAATCCCATCATGAAATTTACAGTTCTACATTTTATGCAGCACAACATGTCACTTTATCTCAGCTTTGGGATGTGGTAGGGCAACAATTACCACACCACTGTCTTTGTCAGGACCTCCCTGACACATGGTGTGGGTTTGAAGAAGATCTGAGGAGGTCACATATTTCACCCAAAAAACACTAAGGGGTACCCCTTTGTGTTTTTTAGACTCAATTTTTGACCGTCTCAGATTTCTTCCAAACCCACGATGTTGATTAGGCAGGTCCTGACTTACACAAAGGTGTGATTATTTTCAGCCTATCTCATCCCAAAGCTGAGATATGAGGACAAACTTAACTGGGATTTTCTCTCAATAGGTTTATTGGTGTTGAATATATTGGAATTCAATTTATGAGCTTTTTATACGTCCAATAAAGCAAAATACAGATGCAATGTAGGATATATTGGACTGACTAGGCTTTTCTGATCGCACCCTTCTACTCATGTGTTTACCTAGCTTCACTGGAAGTAGGAATCCCATCATGAAATTTACAGTTCTACATTTTATGCAGCAAAACATGTCCCTATATCTCAGCTTTGGGATGTGGTAGGGCAACAATTACCACACCACTGTCTTTGTCAGGACCTCCCTGACACACGGTGTGGGTTTGAAGAAGATCTGAGGAGGTCACATATTTCACCCAAAAAACACTAAGGTGTTTTTTAGACTCAATTTTTGACCGTCTCAGATTTCTTCCAAACCCACGATGTTGATTAGGCAGGTCCTGACTTACACAAAGGTGTGATTATTTTCAGCCTATCTCATCCCAAAGCTGAGATATGAGGACAAACTTAACTGGGATTTTCTCTCAATAGGTTTATTGGTGTTGAATATATTGGAATTCAATTTATGAGCTTTTTATACGTCCAATAAAGCAAAATACAGATGCAATGTAGGATATATTGGACTGACTAGGCTTTTCTGATCGCACCCTTCTACTCATGTGTTTACCTAGCTTCACTGGAAGTAGGAATCCCATCATGAAATTTACAGTTCTACATTTTATGCAGCACAACATGTCACTTTATCTCAGCTTTGGGATGTGGTAGGGCAACAATTACCACACCACTGTCTTTGTCAGGACCTCCCTGACACACGGTGTGGGTTTGAAGAAGATCTGAGGAGGTCACATATTTCACCCAAAAAACACTAAGGGGTACCCCTTTGTGTTTTTTAGACTCAATTTTTGACCGTCTCAGATTTCTTCCAAACCCACGATGTTGATTAGGCAGGTCCTGACTTACACAAAGGTGTGATTATTTTCAGCCTATCTCATCCCAAAGCTGAGATATGAGGACAAACTTAACTGGGATTTTCTCTCAATAGGTTTATTGGTGTTGAATATATTGGAATTCAATTTATGAGCTTTTTATACGTCCAATAAAGCAAAATACAGATGCAATGTAGGATATATTGGACTGACTAGGCTTTTCTGATCGCACCCTTCTACACATGTGTTTACCTAGCTTCACTGGAAGTAGGAATCCCATCATGAAATTTACAGTTCTACATTTTATGCAGCACAACATGTCACTTTATCTCAGCTTTGGGATGTGGTAGGGCAACAATTACCACACCACTGTCTTTGGCAGGACCTCTCTGACACACGGTGTGGGTTTGAAGAAGATCTGAGGAGGTCACATATTTCACCCAAAAAAACACTAAGGGGTACCCCTTTGTGTTTTTTAGACTCAATTTTTGACCATCTCAGATTTCTTCCAAACTCACGGTGTTGATTAGGCAGGTCCTGACTTACACAAAGGTGTGATTATTTTCAGCCTATCTCATCCCAAAGCTGAGATATGAGGACAAACTTAACTGGGATTTTCTCTCAATAGGTTTATTGGTGTTGAATATATTGGAATTAAATTTATGAGCTTGTTATATGTCCAATAAAGCAAAATACAGATGCAATGTAGGATATATTGGACTGACTAGGCTTTTCTGATCGCACCCTTCTACTCTTGTGTTTACCTAGATTCACTGGAAGTAGGAATCACATCATGAAATTTACAGTTCTACATTTTATGCAGCAAAACATGTCCCTATATCTCAGCTTTGGGATGTGGTAGGGCAACAATTACCACACCACTGTCTTTGTCAGGACCTCCCTGACACACGGTGTGGGTTTGAAGAAGATCTGAGGAGGTCACATATTTCACCCAAAAAACACTAAGGGGTACCCCTTTGTGTTTTTTAGACTCAATTTTTGACCGTCTCAGATTTCTTCCAAACCCACGATGTTGATTAGGCAGGTCCTGACTTACACAAAGGTGTGATTATTTTCAGCCTATCTCATCCCAAAGCTGAGATATGAGGACAAACTTAACTGGGATTTTCTCTCAATAGGTTTATTGGTGTTGAATATATTGGAATTCAATTTATGAGCTTTTTATACGTCCAATAAAGCAAAATACAGATGCAATGTAGGATATATTGGACTGACTAGGCTTTTCTGATCGCACCCTTCTACTCATGTGTTTACCTAGCTTCACTGGAAGTAGGAATCCCATCATGAAATTTACAGTTCTACATTTTATGCAGCACAACATGTCACTTTATCTCAGCTTTGGGATGTGGTAGGGCAACAATTACCACACCACTGTCTTTGTCAGGACCTCCCTGACACACGGTGTGGGTTTGAAGAAGATCTGAGGAGGTCACATATTTCACCCAAAAAACACTAAGGGGTACCCCTTTGTGTTTTTTAGACTCAATTTTTGACCGTCTCAGATTTCTTCCAAACCCACGATGTTGATTAGGCAGGTCCTGACTTACACAAAGGTGTGATTATTTTCAGCCTATCTCATCCCAAAGCTGAGATATGAGGACAAACTTAACTGGGATTTTCTCTCAATAGGTTTATTGGTGTTGAATATATTGGAATTAAATTTATGAGCTTGTTATATGTCCAATAAAGCAAAATACAGATGCAATGTAGGATATATTGGACTGACTAGGCTTTTCTGATCGCACCCTTCTACTCTTGGGTTTACCTAGATTCACTGGAAGTAGGAATCACATCATGAAATTTACAGTTCTACATTTTATGCAGCAAAACATGTCCCTATATCTCAGCTTTGGGATGTGGTAGGGCAACAATTACCACACCACTGTCTTTGTCAGGACCTCCCTGACACACGGTGTGGGTTTGAAGAAGATCTGAGGAGGTCACATATTTCACCCAAAAAACACTAAGGGGTACCCCTTTGTGTTTTTTAGACTCAATTTTTGACCGTCTCAGATTTCTTCCAAACCCACGATGTTGATTAGGCAGGTCCTGACTTACACAAAGGTGTGATTATTTTCAGCCTATCTCATCCCAAAGCTGAGATATGAGGACAAACTTAACTGGGATTTTCTCTCAATAGGTTTATTGGTGTTGAATATATTGGAATTC
Source organism: Hoplias malabaricus (assembly GCF_029633855.1). Taxonomy (NCBI): domain Eukaryota; kingdom Metazoa; phylum Chordata; class Actinopteri; order Characiformes; family Erythrinidae; genus Hoplias; species Hoplias malabaricus. The sequence continues at coordinate 109,598 of NW_027101322.1, forward strand.
AATTTATGAGCTTTTTATACGTCCAATAAAGCAAAATACAGATGCAATGTAGGATATATTGGACTGACTAGGCTTTTCTGATCGCACCCTTCTACACATGTGTTTACCTAGCTTCACTGGAAGTAGGAATCCCATCATGAAATTTACAGTTCTACATTTTATGCAGCACAACATGTCACTTTATCTCAGCTTTGGGATGTGGTAGGGCAACAATTACCACACCACTGTCTTTGGCAGGACCTCTCTGACACACGGTGTGGGTTTGAAGAAGATCTGAGGAGGTCACATATTTCACCCAAAAAAACACTAAGGGGTACCCCTTTGTGTTTTTTAGACTCAATTTTTGACCATCTCAGATTTCTTCCAAACTCACGGTGTTGATTAGGCAGGTCCTGACTTACACAAAGGTGTGATTATTTTCAGCCTATCTCATCCCAAAGCTGAGATATGAGGACAAACTTAACTGGGATTTTCTCTCAATAGGTTTATTGGTGTTGAATATATTGGAATTAAATTTATGAGCTTGTTATATGTCCAATAAAGCAAAATACAGATGCAATGTAGGATATATTGGACTGACTAGGCTTTTCTGATCGCACCCTTCTACTCTTGTGTTTACCTAGATTCACTGGAAGTAGGAATCACATCATGAAATTTACAGTTCTACATTTTATGCAGCAAAACATGTCCCTATATCTCAGCTTTGGGATGTGGTAGGGCAACAATTACCACACCACTGTCTTTGTCAGGACCTCCCTGACACACGGTGTGGGTTTGAAGAAGATCTGAGGAGGTCACATATTTCACCCAAAAAACACTAAGGGGTACCCCTTTGTGTTTTTTAGACTCAATTTTTGACCGTCTCAGATTTCTTCCAAACCCACGATGTTGATTAGGCAGGTCCTGACTTACACAAAGGTGTGATTATTTTCAGCCTATCTCATCCCAAAGCTGAGATATGAGGACAAACTTAACTGGGATTTTCTCTCAATAGGTTTATTGGTGTTGAATATATTGGAATTCAATTTATGAGCTTTTTATACGTCCAATAAAGCAAAATACAGATGCAATGTAGGATATATTGGACTGACTAGGCTTTTCTGATCGCACCCTTCTACTCATGTGTTTACCTAGCTTCACTGGAAGTAGGAATCCCATCATGAAATTTACAGTTCTACATTTTATGCAGCACAACATGTCACTTTATCTCAGCTTTGGGATGTGGTAGGGCAACAATTACCACACCACTGTCTTTGTCAGGACCTCCCTGACACATGGTGTGGGTTTGAAGAAGATCTGAGGAGGTCACATATTTCACCCAAAAAACACTAAGGGGTACCCCTTTGTGTTTTTTAGACTCAATTTTTGACCGTCTCAGATTTCTTCCAAACCCACGATGTTGATTAGGCAGGTCCTGACTTACACAAAGGTGTGATTATTTTCAGCCTATCTCATCCCAAAGCTGAGATATGAGGACAAACTTAACTGGGATTTTCTCTCAATAGGTTTATTGGTGTTGAATATATTGGAATTCAATTTATGAGCTTTTTATACGTCCAATAAAGCAAAATACAGATGCAATGTAGGATATATTGGACTGACTAGGCTTTTCTGATCGCACCCTTCTACTCATGTGTTTACCTAGCTTCACTGGAAGTAGGAATCCCATCATGAAATTTACAGTTCTACATTTTATGCAGCAAAACATGTCCCTATATCTCAGCTTTGGGATGTGGTAGGGCAACAATTACCACACCACTGTCTTTGTCAGGACCTCCCTGACACACGGTGTGGGTTTGAAGAAGATCTGAGGAGGTCACATATTTCACCCAAAAAACACTAAGGGGTACCCCTTTGTGTTTTTTAGACTCAATTTTTGACCGTCTCAGATTTCTTCCAAACCCACGATGTTGATTAGGCAGGTCCTGACTTACACAAAGGTGTGATTATTTTCAGCCTATCTCATCCCAAAGCTGAGATATGAGGACAAACTTAACTGGGATTTTCTCTCAATAGGTTTATTGGTGTTGAATATATTGGAATTCAATTTATGAGCTTTTTATACGTCCAATAAAGCAAAATACAGATGCAATGTAGGATATATTGGACTGACTAGGCTTTTCTGATCGCACCCTTCTACTCATGTGTTTACCTAGCTTCACTGGAAGTAGGAATCCCATCATGAAATTTACAGTTCTACATTTTATGCAGCACAACATGTCACTTTATCTCAGCTTTGGGATGTGGTAGGGCAACAATTACCACACCACTGTCTTTGTCAGGACCTCCCTGACACATGGTGTGGGTTTGAAGAAGATCTGAGGAGGTCACATATTTCACCCAAAAAACACTAAGGGGTACCCCTTTGTGTTTTTTAGACTCAATTTTTGACCGTCTCAGATTTCTTCCAAACCCACGATGTTGATTAGGCAGGTCCTGACTTACACAAAGGTGTGATTATTTTCAGCCTATCTCATCCCAAAGCTGAGATATGAGGACAAACTTAACTGGGATTTTCTCTCAATAGGTTTATTGGTGTTGAATATATTGGAATTCAATTTATGAGCTTTTTATACGTCCAATAAAGCAAAATACAGATGCAATGTAGGATATATTGGACTGACTAGGCTTTTCTGATCGCACCCTTCTACTCATGTGTTTACCTAGCTTCACTGGAAGTAGGAATCCCATCATGAAATTTACAGTTCTACATTTTATGCAGCAAAACATGTCCCTATATCTCAGCTTTGGGATGTGGTAGGGCAACAATTACCACACCACTGTCTTTGTCAGGACCTCCCTGACACACGGTGTGGGTTTGAAGAAGATCTGAGGAGGTCACATATTTCACCCAAAAAACACTAAGGTGTTTTTTAGACTCAATTTTTGACCGTCTCAGATTTCTTCCAAACCCACGATGTTGATTAGGCAGGTCCTGACTTACACAAAGGTGTGATTATTTTCAGCCTATCTCATCCCAAAGCTGAGATATGAGGACAAACTTAACTGGGATTTTCTCTCAATAGGTTTATTGGTGTTGAATATATTGGAATTCAATTTATGAGCTTTTTATACGTCCAATAAAGCAAAATACAGATGCAATGTAGGATATATTGGACTGACTAGGCTTTTCTGATCGCACCCTTCTACTCATGTGTTTACCTAGCTTCACTGGAAGTAGGAATCCCATCATGAAATTTACAGTTCTACATTTTATGCAGCACAACATGTCACTTTATCTCAGCTTTGGGATGTGGTAGGGCAACAATTACCACACCACTGTCTTTGTCAGGACCTCCCTGACACACGGTGTGGGTTTGAAGAAGATCTGAGGAGGTCACATATTTCACCCAAAAAACACTAAGGGGTACCCCTTTGTGTTTTTTAGACTCAATTTTTGACCGTCTCAGATTTCTTCCAAACCCACGATGTTGATTAGGCAGGTCCTGACTTACACAAAGGTGTGATTATTTTCAGCCTATCTCATCCCAAAGCTGAGATATGAGGACAAACTTAACTGGGATTTTCTCTCAATAGGTTTATTGGTGTTGAATATATTGGAATTCAATTTATGAGCTTTTTATACGTCCAATAAAGCAAAATACAGATGCAATGTAGGATATATTGGACTGACTAGGCTTTTCTGATCGCACCCTTCTACACATGTGTTTACCTAGCTTCACTGGAAGTAGGAATCCCATCATGAAATTTACAGTTCTACATTTTATGCAGCACAACATGTCACTTTATCTCAGCTTTGGGATGTGGTAGGGCAACAATTACCACACCACTGTCTTTGGCAGGACCTCTCTGACACACGGTGTGGGTTTGAAGAAGATCTGAGGAGGTCACATATTTCACCCAAAAAAACACTAAGGGGTACCCCTTTGTGTTTTTTAGACTCAATTTTTGACCATCTCAGATTTCTTCCAAACTCACGGTGTTGATTAGGCAGGTCCTGACTTACACAAAGGTGTGATTATTTTCAGCCTATCTCATCCCAAAGCTGAGATATGAGGACAAACTTAACTGGGATTTTCTCTCAATAGGTTTATTGGTGTTGAATATATTGGAATTAAATTTATGAGCTTGTTATATGTCCAATAAAGCAAAATACAGATGCAATGTAGGATATATTGGACTGACTAGGCTTTTCTGATCGCACCCTTCTACTCTTGTGTTTACCTAGATTCACTGGAAGTAGGAATCACATCATGAAATTTACAGTTCTACATTTTATGCAGCAAAACATGTCCCTATATCTCAGCTTTGGGATGTGGTAGGGCAACAATTACCACACCACTGTCTTTGTCAGGACCTCCCTGACACACGGTGTGGGTTTGAAGAAGATCTGAGGAGGTCACATATTTCACCCAAAAAACACTAAGGGGTACCCCTTTGTGTTTTTTAGACTCAATTTTTGACCGTCTCAGATTTCTTCCAAACCCACGATGTTGATTAGGCAGGTCCTGACTTACACAAAGGTGTGATTATTTTCAGCCTATCTCATCCCAAAGCTGAGATATGAGGACAAACTTAACTGGGATTTTCTCTCAATAGGTTTATTGGTGTTGAATATATTGGAATTCAATTTATGAGCTTTTTATACGTCCAATAAAGCAAAATACAGATGCAATGTAGGATATATTGGACTGACTAGGCTTTTCTGATCGCACCCTTCTACTCATGTGTTTACCTAGCTTCACTGGAAGTAGGAATCCCATCATGAAATTTACAGTTCTACATTTTATGCAGCACAACATGTCACTTTATCTCAGCTTTGGGATGTGGTAGGGCAACAATTACCACACCACTGTCTTTGTCAGGACCTCCCTGACACACGGTGTGGGTTTGAAGAAGATCTGAGGAGGTCACATATTTCACCCAAAAACCACTAAGGGGTACCCCTTTGTGTTTTTTAGACTCAATTTTTGACCGTCTCAGATTTCTTCCAAACCCACGATGTTGATTAGGCAGGTCCTGACTTACACAAAGGTGTGATTATTTTCAGCCTATCTCATCCCAAAGCTGAGATATGAGGACAAACTTAACTGGGATTTTCTCTCAATAGGTTTATTGGTGTTGAATATATTGGAATTAAATTTATGAGCTTGTTATATGTCCAATAAAGCAAAATACAGATGCAATGTAGGATATATTGGACTGACTAGGCTTTTCTGATCGCACCCTTCTACTCTTGGGTTTACCTAGATTCACTGGAAGTAGGAATCACATCATGAAATTTACAGTTCTACATTTTATGCAGCAAAACATGTCCCTATATCTCAGCTTTGGGATGTGGTAGGGCAACAATTACCACACCACTGTCTTTGTCAGGACCTCCCTGACACACGGTGTGGGTTTGAAGAAGATCTGAGGAGGTCACATATTTCACCCAAAAAACACTAAGGGGTACCCCTTTGTGTTTTTTAGACTCAATTTTTGACCGTCTCAGATTTCTTCCAAACCCACGATGTTGATTAGGCAGGTCCTGACTTACACAAAGGTGTGATTATTTTCAGCCTATCTCATCCCAAAGCTGAGATATGAGGACAAACTTAACTGGGATTTTCTCTCAATAGGTTTATTGGTGTTGAATATATTGGAATTCAATTTATGAGCTTTTTATACGTCCAATAAAGCAAAATACAGATGCAATGTAGGATATATTGGACTGACTAGGCTTTTCTGATCGCACCCTTCTACACATGTGTTTACCTAGCTTCACTGGAAGTAGGAATCCCATCATGAAATTTACAGTTCTACATTTTATGCAGCACAACATGTCACTTTATCTCAGCTTTGGGATGTGGTAGGGCAACAATTACCACACCACTGTCTTTGGCAGGACCTCTCTGACACACGGTGTGGGTTTGAAGAAGATCTGAGGAGGTCACATATTTCACCCAAAAAAACACTAAGGGGTACCCCTTTGTGTTTTTTAGACTCAATTTTTGACCATCTCAGATTTCTTCCAAACTCACGGTGTTGATTAGGCAGGTCCTGACTTACACAAAGGTGTGATTATTTTCAGCCTATCTCATCCCAAAGCTGAGATATGAGGACAAACTTAACTGGGATTTTCTCTCAATAGGTTTATTGGTGTTGAATATATTGGAATTAAATTTATGAGCTTGTTATATGTCCAATAAAGCAAAATACAGATGCAATGTAGGATATATTGGACTGACTAGGCTTTTCTGATCGCACCCTTCTACTCTTGTGTTTACCTAGATTCACTGGAAGTAGGAATCACATCATGAAATTTACAGTTCTACATTTTATGCAGCAAAACATGTCCCTATATCTCAGCTTTGGGATGTGGTAGGGCAACAATTACCACACCACTGTCTTTGTCAGGACCTCCCTGACACACGGTGTGGGTTTGAAGAAGATCTGAGGAGGTCACATATTTCACCCAAAAAACACTAAGGGGTACCCCTTTGTGTTTTTTAGACTCAATTTTTGACCGTCTCAGATTTCTTCCAAACCCACGATGTTGATTAGGCAGGTCCTGACTTACACAAAGGTGTGATTATTTTCAGCCTATCTCATCCCAAAGCTGAGATATGAGGACAAACTTAACTGGGATTTTCTCTCAATAGGTTTATTGGTGTTGAATATATTGGAATTCAATTTATGAGCTTTTTATACGTCAATAAAGCAAAATACAGATGCAATGTAGGATATATTGGACCTGACTAGGCTTTTCTGATCGCACCCTTCTACTCATGTGTTTACCTAGCTTCACTGGAAGTAGGAATCCCATCATGAAATTTACAGTTCTACATTTTATGCAGCACAACATGTCACTTTATCTCAGCTTTGGGATGTGGTAGGGCAACAATTACCACACCACTGTCTTTGTCAGGACCTCCCTGACACATGGTGTGGGTTGAAGAAGATCTGAGGAGGTCACATATTTCACCCAAAAAACACTAAGGGGTACCCCTTTGTTGTTTTTTAGACTCAATTTTTGACCGTCTCAGATTTCTTCCAAACCCACGATGTTGATTAGGCAGGTCCTGACTTACACAAAGGTGTGATTATTTTCAGCCTATCTCATCCCAAAGCTGAGATATGAGGACAAACTTAACTGGGATTTTCTCTCAATAGGTTATTGGTGTTGAATATATTGGAATTCAATTTATGAGCTTTTTATACGTCCAATAAAGCAAAATACAGATGCAATGTAGGATATATTGGACTGACTAGGCTTTTCTGATCGCACCCTTCTACTCATGTGTTTACCTAGCTTCACTGGAAGTAGGAATCCCATCATGAAATTTACAGTTCTACATTTTATGCAGCAAAACATGTCCCTATATCTCAGCTTTGGGATGTGGTAGGGCAACAATTACCACACCACTGTCTTTGTCAGGACCTCCCTGACACACGGTGTGGGTTTGAAGAAGATCTGAGGAGGTCACATATTTCACCCAAAAAACACTAAGGGGTACCCCTTTGTGTTTTTTAGACTCAATTTTTGACCGTCTCAGATTTCTTCCAAACCCACGATGTTGATTAGGCAGGTCCTGACTTACACAAAGGTGTGATTATTTTCAGCCTATCTCATCCCAAAGCTGAGATATGAGGACAAACTTAACTGGGATTTTCTCTCAATAGGTTTATTGGTGTTGAATATATTGGAATTCAATTTATGAGCTTTTTATACGTCCAATAAAGCAAAATACAGATGCAAA